>NW_026087965.1:0-185423 GCF_022539395.1 Myiozetetes cayanensis
AAGGCTGGAAACAACCATTCCCTCCTGTTCCCCCAAAAGGTTGGGTGTGATTTTTAATGAGGTAGCAACCCAAAGCAGGACAGGCAAACAAGACTGAATACACATTCACAATGAAACTCACTGCTTCTGATGTTATGATGAGATAAACATAGTATATTGATAAAGCAATTTTGATCCCTCTCCGTGGTCTTAAAGAGAGTATCAAAATAGGCAAATAGTTCCCAATCTGTGGAAATATGAACAGGCTCAGATACAACATCCATGTGAATACATCAAGGAACATAGTGATCAGGGAGGTTCTGTATCCAAATACACATATACTTCAAATGAAATTGTGGTCTGACTTCTCTCTCGTGCCCCACCTTGGGCGACAAAAATGTACTGGTTTAAAGGTAAACCCAACTCAAAAGAGATTATAAGTCAGAATTACAATTTAAGAAAAATAATAAAATAAATACAATTCTACAGATGAATAATTGGTTTTAACCCACAAAATCCCAGATGTATAACCTGGCATCCTGAGGCACGAACAGAATGGTGTTCGTTGGCCCCCGTGCTGAGCCCCACGTGGGTCTCTTGAGTCCAAACGTAAAAGGAGAGGAAGAACCTGTTGGTGCGAGTGATGGTCGCAGTCTGTTTGAGAGCAGTTGTTGTAGTCCGGTTGAGAGTGGTGGTTGCAGTCTGGTCAAGAATGGTGATTGCAATCCGGTCGAGGTTGTGGTCCTCCTCTGGATCCCACGAGTGGTACCAGAAGTCCTAAGACCCCAAGATTATATACACTCAGGTTCAGGTAAGAATGCCCAGTACCTCCCCCAGGGCAGGGAGTTCCACAATGGGTGAGTTGTGGGTGTGAGGACAGGAACATGTTCCTATCTCACAGGCCTCTTTCATCATGGTTAGGTTTCGCGAACGAAGATTTGAGAAGGGATCTACCTATGCACGCTTGCTACAAGCACACTGATGGCTAAAAAGGTCAATGCGAGATAGACAAGTCCGGTTGCAGAAGGCACAGCAGAAAGACTCCCCAGGTGATATCAACAAGATGCGATTCTTTCTGCGTTGTCTTTTCTCCTTGAGAGTGATCCTGCATGTGTTCTCAAAAAAACCAGCAGCATTATAGATAGTGTGTCTCCAGGCCTCCTGACTGGAGGCCAGGGTAGACCAACGGTGGTGATCAGTATGGTCAAGGATGAGGGATTGTTTCAGGGAGTCTTTGTATCTCCTCTTCGGGGTACCTCTCTTGCAGCAACCAGTGGCAAGTTCCCCATAGAGCACGATCTTAGAGAGGCGGTAGTCCTGCATCCTGGAGACGTGCCCTGCCCAACGCAGCTGTGTTCTCAGCAACATGGTCTCAATGCTTGTGACTGCTGCCTGTTCAAGGAAAGACATGTTGGTCACATAGTCAGTCCAATGGATATTTAGGATTGTACGGAGGCAACACTGATGTAGCGTTCTAAGAGACGCAAGTGGTGGCGGTAAATGACCCATGATTCAGACCCATATGAAAGAGTAGACAGTACAATGGTTCTGTAAACACTGATCTTTGTACTTTTCTTCAGGTGTTTGTTTTGCCACACTCTTTTATGGAGTTTACCAAAAACTCTGTATGCCTTTGCTAACCTGTTGTCTATTTCTGCATCAATCTTACTGTCTCAGGAGATGATGCTTCCCAGGTAATTAAATTGCTGGACTGATTTGAGCTCTGTTTTACCAATGGTGATTGGGCATGATGGGAGACTTCCTGAGGTGCAGGTTGATATAAAACTTCTGTTTTCTTCAAACTGACTTCCAGTCCAAAAAGCTCAGTAGCCTCTGCAAAGCAGGATGTTAAACGCTGCAGAGCTACTTCTGTGTGGGCGATGACGGTGGCATCATGAGAATAAAGCAGCTCATGGACAAGATGATTTAAGGTCTTAGTGTGAACCTTCAGTCGCCTTAGGTTGAAAAGGCTTCCATCGGTACGATATCGAATGTAGATACAGTTTTCTTCATTGAGGTCTGCCGTGGCCCTTTGGAGTATCATGTTGAAAAGGATTGTGAATAGAGTTGGTGCAAGAACGCAACCTTGCTTCACACCATTGGCTATTGGAAAGGACTCAGAAAGTGCATCGCCATATCTGACTTGACCATACTGGTCCTCATGAAGTGAGATGATCATGTTAAGGAACTTGTGGGGACATCCTAAATGTTCCAAAATCTACCACAGACCTTTTCTGCTCACAGTGTCAAAAGCCTTGGTGAGATCAACAAAGGTAGAGTCCTTTGTTCTGTTCTCGACACTTCTCTTGTAGTTGTCTGAGAACAAATACCATGTCTGTGGTTCCCCTGTTGGCTTGGAAACTACACTGGTTTTCAGGTAGAAGTTCTACTATGGGGGGGAATTAATCTGTTCAAAAGAATTCTTGCAAGGATTTTACCAGCAATGGAGAGTAGAGTAATACCTCGGTAATTTGAACAGTCTGATTTATCTCCTTTCCTCTTTTACAAGGTGACGATGACAGCGTCACGAAGGACTGAAGGCAGTTCACCTTGTTCCCAACAGTGCACCACAAATTCGTGAAACTTAGCATGGAGTGCTTGGCCACCATGCTTCCAGACTTCAGGTGGGATTCCGTCAACCCCAGTTGCCTTGCCAATTTTCACCTGTTGTATTGCTTTAAGAGTTTCTCCCATAGTAGAGGCAGTATCCAGTTCAGTTTTCACTGGTTGTTGTGAAATGTACTGCATTGTTGAGTCTTGAACTACATGTCTAGTACTGAAGAGAGTCTGAAAGTGTTCAGACCATCGATTCAAAATGAAAACTTTATCTATGAGAAGCATTTGACCATCTGCACTGAGTAAAGGACTTTGAACCCGGTGTGTAGGACCGTAGGTTGTTTTCAGGGTCTCATAGAATTCCCTGTAGTCACTCGTATCTGCACATAATTGAATTTTTTCTGCTAGATTGGTCCATCACTTGTTCTGGATGTCACGAAGTTTCTGTTGGAACTTGCTACATGCAAGTCAAAAGGCTGTTTTTCTTACATGACAAGATGGTTGAGCAAGGTGTGCTTGGTGAGCAGTTCTCTTCTTTCTCAATAATTCCTGGATCTCATGATTGTTTTCATCAAACCAGTCCTTGTTTTTCTTGAAGAAGAACCCTAAGGATTCTTCAGAGGACTGCAGAATGCTATTTTTAATAAATTACCAAAGCGCCTTGGGAGAGGGATCTGTGGAATGAACTTCGAGCCTGGATTGAAGGTTTGCCTGGAAACTGTCCCTCACTGTAGCTGTTTGAAGATTGTTAACTTGAAGTCTCCTTCTAGGAATGCTGTCCTTTTTAGGTTTGAACTTAAGGTGGAGGTTAAGTTTACAGCGCACAATGCGATGATCTGTTTGGCATTCTGCACTAGGCATCACACGGGTGTGACGAACATCACGAATATCTCTCTGTCAGGTCAAGAGATAACCAATGAGGTGCCAGTGCTTGGATCTAGGATGCATCCAGGTTGTCTTCAAACTCTCTTTCTGCTGAAAGATAATGTTGGTGATGGTAAGTTACTACTCAGCACAAAACTCCAGCAGAAGGCGACCATTATCATTGCAGTTCCCAATACCATGCTTGCCTAGTACTCCTTTCCAGGTTTCAGAGTTCTTTCCTACTCTGGTGTTGAAATCACCAAGGATAATGATCTTATCATCTGCAGGAACCTTTTGGATAAGGTGGCGTAGGTCGTTGTAGAATTTATCTTTTTCAGCAGGGTCAGTTTGGAGGGTTGGGGCATATATACTACAGAGAACAACATGTTACTTGTTGTGTAGTGGGAGGCGTAGGGAGATAATGCGATCAGAATGACCAGTCGACAGATTTTCGAGTTTAGAGACAATAGACTTTTTGATCATGAAGTCAACTCCTGAAAGATACCTTTCAGTTCTGGGTTTACCTGACCAGTAGAGTGTATAACTGGCACCATGTTCTCTACGGTTGCCTTCCTCATGGAGACTAACTTCACTGAGAGCAGCGATGTCGATGTTAAGTCGTGACAGTTTGTGTGCTATTAGAGCAGAGTGACTCTCAGGACGTCCACTGTTTGCAGAATCAAGCATGGTTCTGATGTTCCAGCATGTGAGTGTTAATTTGAATACACCTTTGAAGGAAAGTGTATGCCTTTGTCTCTTAATCTTTATTTGACCGCATCAGAAGATGCCCATTGGCCACGGTTAACCAACCAGGTGAAGGATGGAGATGAGCTTTGGTTAGACCACCTTTTCTAAGCCCCTCTCCATGTGGAGCAAGCAGTGCTCTCCTTGAAAAAGGTCACTTGGTCGTTCAGGATGCTGCCGAACGAAACTGTCATCTCCAGGGTCAGGCTCAGGCGACCAGTGTCCTGAACCGCCTGCATGCAGGGCAGGGTTAGGACTGCAGCTTCCAGTGCACCTTATCACCTGCCATTTCCTCCCTCAGCTGTCACTGCAGGGCTTTACAAGTGTGGGTATAACCTTCGAGCCTGCGCAGTGGATTTTTTAGGTGAGACTCAACTTGTGCAGAACTGGTCCCACCCTTTACTCCTGAGGTTCATCTGCCAGGGCCTAGCAAGCTTGGACGGTGACAGTGAGGTCCTCAGGATGTAGGTTTAATTAGAGTATCCTTCTCTTGGATGGATGGTCTTACAGGGCTAAGCGAGTTCCATCTGCCTGGGTTTGAAATTAGAGTTGTCCTTCTCCTAGAATGACCGCCAGAAGGTTAGTGAGCCCATCCTGCCCATGGACACATTTGATCTGATCTGACCCTTCAGTTTTGACCTGTCTGGCATGGGAGATCCTACCGGAGGCATATGCCACCACTAGTACAGTTCGCAACCTCATAAGGGCATACAGGTCTCTCCCCACTGAAATTGTTTGGACAAGCCCTTCTCTCCCTACTTTTCCCTTACAACTTCCTACAGTTTAACGCAGGGACATTTCCTTGCCCTGAACACCCTTCCAAAAAAAAACCCAAAACAAACAAAAAACCACAGCAAAACCAACCAAACAAACCCCAAACAAACAAACAAAACCCCAAACACACCAAACAAAACCACATTCCTGGGCAGAAACTGCAGGTAAGCCAAGCCCATCACATCCCACCCCCACTGCGACAATACCCAAACAGGAGCGATCCAGGCATAGCCCTGGGCAGGGACACACATGTATGTAAGGGGTCCCCGCATCCACCCGGGGCTTAGGCACCCTCCACAGTCCCTGCCCAGCCCAAACCCTCCTAACCCCCAGAGAAACCCAATATCCACGCCAACCTCACTCCTCCCTCCCACCGTGCCATGGCAAACTCCCCCTCGCACTGCCCACCCGCAGCCCCCCAAACGAGGCAGGAGCACACCAAACACTTGGCCACCCACCTGCCCGCCATCTTGGTCCCCCCTCTTTAACACCCAACTTATAGCCTGAGGGATCAGGTGTGCTCTGGGCAGCTGCTACAAATGGTCTATTGTTAACAGTTTCTGGGAAATGACATAGAGGGTGTAGAATACACGGTTTGGGTTACACCCATACAGTGATGAACTGGTCCCAACTGCTCTAACTAGGACACTTGCCTGGTATCTCAAAGGACCCTTCTTCTGTGGGACTACTGAGTGTTGGAGAACAACAGGTGCTGATTGCTACCAGAACAGTGCACCACCAGCAATACTGCACCAACTGGGACTCCAGGACCCCCATCCATGAGACGATTTGTGAACTGGAGAGCCAAGGAGTGGTCAGTAAGACTCACTCACCCTTTAAGAGCTCTATATGGTCACTGTGTCCTTTAAGCAGCCTAGTGATAAGATAGGCATTTGAGGGGAGGGCAAAAAGGCCATAGGTCAGGAAAATTTACAAGCTCCAAACATGTAGTCAGTGAAACTAAGAAATTTGAAAAGGCCACCAGAGGATGAAGAGCAAGACAACCCCTAATGAGGCTGAAGAAGCCATAACAATGCCCAGATCTCTCCCCAAAAAACGATTCCAGAAGACTCTGCCTCAAGTTCCACCCAAACTCTGCCTATTATGAATATCAAGATGTTGTAACCCCTCATGAAAATTGTATAAAATACCTGTCTTTTCACTGAGAACTTTGGAGCTAGTTTGTCCAACCCAAGTTGGCTAGCATCCTCAATGTTGCTCAAAATAAATACCTTTGCTACTTAAAGACTAAAATTGTGTCTGAGCAGTTTATCAGTGTCGGTTTTGGGCATTATCAGGACAGGGTTAATTTTTGCAGTAGGCAGGATGGGGCATGGCTAGGATCCAGAGGTTATTCTATTCTCCCTCACATCATTTTCTGGGAATGGGGTAAGAGGCAGTGTGGCAGAGAGAACGGTCAGATATTTTCAGGGGTAAGAACTTGCGTGCAAATTGTTAATTTCTTGTACACTCTTTTATTACTACTAATACTGTTACTGTTAATTTTCTTATCTATTTGCTGTTTCTAGTAAATTTTTCTTATCTCAGTCTGTGATCTTTACCTCTTGTACCTCCAATTCTCCTCTCCAACCTCCTGCTGCACGCGGTTTGGAGTCTCAACCTAAGCACTAAATTGGGGAGTACCATTTCTAAACCACAACAGGGAGTTACTGAAGAACACCCAAGAGTCAACGCATTCATCAGTCACAGCCAACCAGCATGGTTTCATAAGAGGAAAGTCATGTTAAACCTGATTTCCTTTTTGACAAGGTTCCCCACCTAGTTGATCAAGGGAAACCAGTTGATGTAATCTTTTTGGATTTCAGTAAAACTTTCAATGCTGTCTCTCCCAGGATCCTTCTGGATAAACTGTCCAACCATAACTGGATAAGCACATCATGTGGTGGGTGAGCAATTGGCTCATGGGTCAAGCACAGAGGGTAATAGTGACTGGGGTAACATCAGACTGGTGACCTGTCACTAGTGGGGTTCCGCAGGGCTCCCTCTTAGGCCCTGTGCTCTTCAACATCTTCATAAATGACTTGGACTCAGGACTGGATTGTTATTATTATTTTATCCCTTTCAATTGTATTCTATAATGAGCATAATATCCACTCCTTATCTCTCAGGGTCTGAATTGTGTGACAAGTTGACTTTTCACTTCCCTCATCAAACTGGACAAAATAATTCAATCTGAAGCAGCCCATAACAGAAAATAAAAATAATAATAAAAAAAGGTTTCTTTTCCTTTAAGCAAACTTTCTCTCCAAGAAAGAAACCAAAATATTTTTATTGTGTTTTTAGCTGTAAAATTTTATAACTGAATTTCAAAATATGTCTTTCCACAAAGAAACAGTAAAACATTCATTTCAGTAGTTTTTGAAATTAAACGTAGCTTTTCCAGAAAAAACAAACAATAAACTTTCAACCAAAATTTTTCCCTAACTGTTGCACGATTTCTCAAGTAGTTCCAACTGAAACTCTGTGTTTTTCAGTGAACGAATATCTGTCAAATTGTTTTTTTTCAAGCTCCTTCTTTTAGTCTTCCAATCTTTTCTTTTGTCTATTCTAGGCAAAGGATTCTTCTCATCTCAGCAACCCCTAATAGAGATTAATCCTCCCTAAAGGATTTTAGATAACTTTTTGTTAAGACAAAGTTAAACTTATTCCTGCAAAAACTTAAAATTTTCTTTCAACTAAATAAGAATTATTACTCACAATTACTTGCAATATTTAATAACATAAATAATCAGCTTTTAAATACTTAATAAGGCAAGTATGTGAATGTATATGTCAGCCTGAAAAGAAATAGAAACACCAAAATGACTGAAGATAAATAAACTTGTTTCTAGTTCTGTTTGTGCTTAAGTGTTATTTTCAGTTGTTAACTAGGTTACTTAGTATTCAATCTTAAAATCTAATAACAAGAATGAGGACATATTGATAAGACATGTTTTGACCTTGGTATGTGATTGTACACATCTCAAAATATGATCTTGATACAATTCCATCTGAAATCATACCAAATGTAGTTTCTACTGTAGTATCCATACTGAGAACATGTCACTAAATGAGTGAATTATTCTTTTTAGCAATTGATCATGAAATATATTGAATGCACTACGTTTATTTGTAATGGAAGTAATTTTACCATTGAAATATGAGGGGGGAAAAGTTTAACTAACCATTTTCTCTTAAATACATGAAATTTAAGTACTAAACCCCACATTGTATTCCTATACACATGCAGTCCTGTATTTTACCCCATGTCATATATGTTGTAGGCACCATTCCTCATTGGTTGAGGAAAGACCTGGGTTTACACATCGGTAGCATCAATACAGGTAACAGACCATTTAAGAAACACCAAATCTCTCTGTTTTTCTTATAGTTCCTGTCAACAGGCAATAAAAAGACATCAGCATAACTGGAACTGAGGCTGCGTTACTAGTGCGCTAGGTTGCGTTACTAGCTACTGTGGATACCATGGTTATGTAAATGGCATCATCTCAGCTTTTAACGACTGTGCTTACATTTAATGATGTTGCCTTGGTTGCTAGTTACTGGGTAGCTTTAGTGCCTTCTCAATTTACTACAAAGAGTTATTGCTTCTGTTGCACTTTACTGAGCTACTGGTAGGATACTGCTGTGGTCCAAATCTTGGAATTTCTTCTCAATCAGATGCTTGGTACTGCAAAGTTTTCCTTAATCTGGAGTTTCAGGATTCAACCTGACATCAGTGCACTGTTGATGGATGTCACTGGAATACATAAGTTTTATGACAGATAGATGGTATTTAGGAGTTTCAAAGGTACATATAACAGTTAGACACCCTTTTTTTGGTATTTCCTCAGTGAATGACCACTAATTCCTTGTAGTTTCCCTAAAGTCAAAGGAGTTCTACTAGAACTATTTCTGGTTACTGTAGAAACAGTTTTCTGTTGTAACTTGTTTAATCTAAAATTTCCTGAATACTTAGCTCTCTATACTGGAGCTTTTATGTAGATTTAAGAAGCTGTTTCTTCTTTATTGAATGCTCTGAAGCAATGTTGATGAATAATCAATGGTCACATCAGGGTGAAGCAAGAGAGAAAAAGCTACCTCTTTAGGACCTGAATTATCAAAGGGTACAATTCACTAGTTATTAACTCAGTGTCCCAGATTGGACTTGGCTCCCAGCCAAGTGCCCGAACCACAGGGACAAAACCTTCCCCCTCCCTCTCCCTCTCTCACGGCAGACCGAAAAGATCACGAAAAAAAATCAAAAGAACCGAAATCAAACTGAATTTCAAGTGAAACACGTTTATATATATATATATACATATATATAATTATATACAATATAACACCCACAGGGAACCCCCCAAAAGGGAAAAGGGAAGGGAAAGGGAAAAGGGAAAAAAGGATAACAAGGGATAAAAAGCAAATACTTCTCTCAAGAGAACAGCAAACCGCACCAAAGAACCGCTGGCACTATCTGCCTCTCAAGGCCAAGTAGGCGTACCAGGCCTCACTCCCTCACCCGGGCAGAGTGACAGCAGAGAATCTTCGCCTTCGGTCCGCTGGAAAAAAGAGAGCGAGAGCTTCCTCTCCCTTATTTATACTCTCGATTACGTAAAAATCATATGGAATACTGGGAACATGACCTTGGTTCCTTGGTTACAATCTGGTCACCAGGGAAGGCCTAGACTCAAAACCACTACATCAGAGTTATTCTAAAACCATTTTTTCTTTGTAGGCACTTAGAGAATAGAGAACAAAGATGGTCAGATTGCAGGTAAGCATGCAAGAATGCTTTTCAAAAGCAGAGCTTTCTGACAGTGACGATTACACAATTAGGTAGTTTCCCCACTTAATAGATATTTTCCCTATTTAGTCCTTGATTTCTCATTAGAAATCTATACCTTATAAAAGAATGTGGGCTTTATTAGACTGTAAGTTGGTTGGGGGAATCTAATGTGTTTCTCCAAATTTCTCTTGATTCTTCTAGTGGGACTGGTAAATGCATAATGTGAAAGATGGAAATGAAAAATTACCAAAGAAAGAACATCTCAAAGAAGGGAGAATTGAACACATGAAGTATAAGGTTTGTTACTGTCGTGGTTTTACCCAGTCGACCAGCCCCTGGGGCTGAGAATGGTTTTGTCCAGGTGAATTTCCGGACAAGAAGCCAATTAAAACTCTCAGTAACGCCTTTGCTAATTACATCTTTAAGAAAATGGAAGAGAAGGGGGTTAGGCAGTTGAAATTAGGCAGCCATGTAAGAAAGGCAGCAGGTCCCAAGTGGGCCAAGGCCTCCTCTTCCCCTGGTTTGGGTCGGGAGGGGCATGTGCGGCACTGAAGCCCCCCCCCCCTTTTCTCTTGTAAGAGAGTGAAGAAAAAAAACACTTTAGAGAAGAACCTGGACGAGAAAAACTGCAGAAAGAATTCCAGCGAAGAGATAACAGAGTGTCCAAGGTCAAGGCTGGCAGCTGAAGCTGCAGTAGCAGAGAGGAGTGCGAAGTGGGGGGGCTTGCTTCTTCCCCCCTTTCGCTCTCTCCCTTCAGCAGGGAAAAAACTGAAAAATAAATCCCTACTACCTATAGAAGATTGTTGGGGTGAGGAGACCCCCCTATATGGCTTACAGAGGAGTTTGTGGATGTACCAAGAAGTCGAGACTTCATGAGAAGGACTGAAATGAAGCAGAGTCCTGTTGAAGATTTTGTGACCCTGAGAGAACCTCACGTTGGAGCAAGAATGGCTTGGGTGAGATGTTGGAATCTCAGTGAAAGATCCATGCTGCTGCTGTTGAAGATTATGTCCCTGAGGGGAATGAAAACCTCACGTTGGAACAGGAACGGCTCGGGTGAGATGTGAGAATCCAAGTAAGGGATCCATGCTAGACCCATGCTGAAGAGGTCTATCAAGGACTGTTCTCCCATGGGAGGGACCTCCATAGGGAACAGGGGTGGACTTATAAACCATTATCCCCTGTAACTCTGTGGAAGAAGATCCATGGTAGACCCCCTGAAGGGTCTTCTTCCATGGACTTACAAGGGGACACTTGCAGGACCTGAGTAACCCCCGAGCCTCCGGTCTTAGCCCAGGAGGGGGGTAGGTCCAGCCCTGGAGGCCGATACAGAGCGAGAAAGAAAGATGAAAGAGTTCCAGCTGCTACAAAGGTACTGCAGAATTACTGGAGAGAGAACTGGAACTCCGAGAATGAAGAAAAAGACTGCTTCTCCTCCTTGGACTGATATAAAAAGGAGGAGGAGCATTTCTGTAAATACTTAGTACTTTTACTTAAGTAGAATTATTGTAGATATAGTTCTTTAGTTTTAGTTTGTTAGTCATAAATGTTAATACTATTTTCCCTAAATTCAGTCTCTTTTGTCTGCATAAACCTTCTCTCAACTAATAGTAATTGTGTGGGGGGTGAGAAAGCAAATTAACTCAGGACAAAACCACGACAGCTACAAAACATTGCTACAGTCCAACATTACTCCTAAATTTTTGTGTTAGAAAGCATCTGTTTCATTTTAAAAATATAAACTGTTTTATTAAATGGTTAAATCATGTTTAAAAACACATTAAAAAGAATAAAGACAAAACAAGAGGACTGTTAAGTCATAAATTAATTATTCCTGTTACATCAGGACCATACCATACCCTAGGTACTTAGTTCAGTCCTCCATCATGAGACTTGCCTTCAGACATACTGCTTACCCATTTTATTTCTCTTTTTCTGTTCTATCACATATCTTCCTACTCATCTGACTTTAGATTCTGACCTCTACATCATGCCACATGTCCTTGCTTTTCCTGCACCAGGATTCATATTTGACAACTGTCCTTTTTTTCCCTCCCAGTTAGTTCTTGACCCACTTTTCTCAGTGGTTGCAGTGCCAGCTAGCACTGCTTCTGTGTCCTCTTGCTCATTATGCATGTACTTTTTTCGGTGTTCCCCTTGCGCTTCTCATTTTTTAAAATTTAATCTGGAGTTTAAGAAATCACTAACACCATATCTTAACACTTTCTTCATATTTTCTGATGAGAACAAGAATCATATTGTTTGTTTTTACAAAATGTAACTATGATTAGCATGCTTAAAATTAACCAGTTGCCTCTTTATAATAATATTTTCCAAATGCTCATGGCAGTTATTGTCCATTTCTAAAATAAGGAATATAAGTATTTGGGGGAAAAAAAAAAAGCTAATGTCAACTCTAAAATAATGAGTCTGGTTTTATTTAGAATTTTAGATAAATTCACAGCACAAGTATTCATGCAATTTTTTCCCCTATTCAGTGCCCCCACTGAGACTCTCCCAAACCACACACCACTCTGTCTTGGTCCCCCTTCCCCTCCCCCTTCTCCCTGTGGTGAGATGGAGTTGGGAACTGGAGGAACAAAAGACAAAGATCATGGGTTGAGATAAGAACAATTTGTTGAAAACAGAAATGAGATAAGAAAACAAACATTAACAGAAACAATATTAATAACAAAAGGTATAAGAAAAGAAATTATTCACATTGCCAATACTGGTCAACTCCCTCCACCATATTTTCTCAACTGGAAGGAACCCCTTCTCCCCAGAAGAGAAAGACTCCCTTCCCCTGCCCCTGGCAATGATGTAAGGTGGTATAGAATAACTTTTGGGTCCTGGTCATGCCCTCTGCCAGTTACTGCAAAAATTAACTCTGTCCTGGCTGGAACCATGACATAGACAAAAAGCAGTACATTCTGACTATGCATGCCATCAACCCAAACTCCACTATTGTCAGTGTCTCTGCTACCCAGTGTTAGTCCTCCTCCCACTGGAAGAATAAAAATTATTTTTTATATGGTTAGCAATATGGAAAATGGTAAGTGCCTGATTTGTCCTATTCAACATGGAGAAACATTGGTGGTGTACATGGCACTATATGTCACTGTCCAACAGCCCACTGGAATGAAAGCTTCTATTGTGCAAATACAAATAGAAGACACTATTTATGCAAAGTTAATCTGATCGTAATGTACAAATAAAAATTAATCAAAATAGCAAACAGGAGTGAAAGATGTATCCTCATTTTGCCTTCTCCAGTTCAGATGTGAAACCTACTAGTTTTATTTTTTAGAAAAGAGTCTTAGCTCTCCCCATGAATTAACATAATCTCTCCTGTCAAAGGACATAATTGAACCAGAGGTCTATCATCCATCCTGGATATTTGCCCACCCAAATGTAGCACCCTGGGAATACTGGCCACAACGAAAGAGTCGAATTCAAAAGGCACTCACCAGCTACTGTCTCTAAGCTGGTTTTGTGCTGCTCCCTGCCCTTCCTCATACTTCTGTGATCTTTTGTTTCCATTAACTGTATATGTAAGTCAAATATCTGAAGTTGATTTCTCCTCCCCAAACCAAAGAAAAATGAAGAGAAGCAGAAGAAAAACAGGTACAAACAGCCAAACGTGGTTAATGCTAACTCACTGCTAGACACGAGCCTTGGCATCTCCTATGCAAGAAATTTTTAAACTATCACAAAATCATGTGCAGTTCTCAACACCTATAGATATAAGGTCCTAAGAAAGAACAAGTAGCTACCTAAATATGAAGTTTGCCATGTGTGCCAAATTCTTCTTTTAAAAATACTGTTTTGTCTCTTTAATCCCTTAACAGCATTGTACCCATGTGCTCTTGCACATAGGTAACAGCGAAAGCCCCTCTGAACTCTAGTCAGGAAACTGAATAGTGAAAAGCTAGTTCAGCTATCCTGACTGTAAATTGCTATAACTGCAGTTACATACAACCAAGGCATCCATCTTCATAAGCAGGAGTAAATTCAGTGAAGTTTATGGGGTTACTGAGATGTTAAAGACAGCTCTGTAGGTGGCTATTAAAGCCTGATGCATCCTTGACAAAGCACAAACTTTGGTCCAAGCTTTAGCTAAAAGCAGTAAAAAAATATAGAAGGAAAGATCTTTCTTAGCATACTCTGTTTCTTATGCCCTTTTTAAACATGAAGTGCTGGTCACTATTGGAGATGAGGCTTAGTTAGTTTGATTTTTGTTCTGATCCACTGCAACAGTTCTTATGTTATAAAGTGTAAGCAAGAGGAAAAATCTGGTCCAGTGAGTCCACAGCTTTTAACCTTGGGACTTTAAACCGGAGTTTAAAAAGTTTTAAAAGGAGTGATATTGTTTTCATTAACTTAAGCAATAACCTGGTCTTCTGGGTCCAATCTTAAACTGCTAGGAAAAGAATTATTTTACCAAGTTCTCAGTTTTGGGGAATGAAGATTACATAATTCTAGCCTAGCCTCCTTGATTAATTTAATACAGTAATGTTACTTGCCCACAGTCTGTCTCCTATTGTTCAGGAATGTTAAACAAACTAAAAAGTAATTGGTAAAAATAAAAGTTTATGTTTATAATCTAATGACCAAGAAAAACTGAGCAGTGAAGTTTGGACTTTTCCCATGTGTGAAGTAAGATAACACACAGGTATCCCCAAAATACCAGACAGTGGAAGAATTTCAGAAAAATTTATTCCAAAGTTGAGAACAGTAGACTTACAAAGGAAAATTCCTAACAGTGCTTGAACACTGAGTCTGAGAAAGGAACACCCCCCTGTTCTTCTGCAGCGTTATCTTCATGGTCCCCCCCCTCCCGTCCCAGCCCTCCCCGAACATGGAGAGTCTTAAAGTCTGTGGTAGAGGACAGGAGGGCACTGTGTCTCCTATCTGCAGACCCTGACAGGTAGAGGAGATTCCTCCAGGACCAGTGAGCTACTGCTGCTGCTCCAAGGAAAATGTCCTGCTAGCATGACACCAGGGCAGACATGATCAGCAGGGACACAGCCACTCTTCCACACTGGCAAACAAATGTCCCAGCAGGTAAATGGTTAGGCATGGCCAGTATGCCCAGCATGCTTATGCCCAAACCACCAAGCCACTTAACCACACACCAGCCTCTCCACCCACTCCAAGGTGTACATCTAATGCCTGCTGAGCCAGTGGATCCTTCCCACCCTCATCAGGACTTTGGCAAGGCCCTCTAGTCCAGTAGCAACCTCCAGAGATCCAACAGCGCCCCCTCCTGATCATGGTTAGAATTGCACCAAAAGGCAGAAAGTACTGAACTGTTTCCTTTTTGAAGGGGACTTTTGGGTACAAGATTATTGTTTATTTGTTTTTGTGTTCTTTTGTTGTTCTGTCAATACACATATATCCTTTAATAAAGGGTTTTTATCTTTTCTTTCTCCACACTTCCTCAATTGAAGTCTCTTAATTTTGGATTTACAATTGCTTAGAGGGAGGAGCTTGGTCTTCCTCATAACTCATCCTCCTTAGCAAAACACTTCAGTCTCATTGAACTGAGAAAAGTTATGAGGTAGTTGGTGGTATTTAATGAAAATAACAAAGAAATACCTTAGAGTTTTGATCTTTTTAAATTTTGTAGATTTTAGTAGTAGTTGTGTAGTGAATGTAGATTTAAAGGTAGCTGCATTTTATCCCTTACCCTTTAACACAGTAGTTAGACATACCCAACCCTGTTACCCGATTGCAATATCAATTCCCCTAAATTCCATTAGCCTGTTTAGTCTCATTTTCAAGGTAGAATTGTAGAGAGCACCCCAAAACTGCACAAGCAGATACAGACATAGATACAATGACCTTCAGGTCCAGAGCTTTGGAAAGCCTCTAAGAACAGCACGTGTTCTGAGGAAGATGAAGATGAGGGGGTCCCAAAATGCCCCCAGACCCAATTCTCGTAAGGCGTGTCAGGGGGCAGAACTGGAGGGTGACCAGACCAGAATTGGATGGAAATCATAAAAATTGTAAACACCTGTGTTTGGAGTATGCAGTGGTGGTATTTCTGAAAGCTTGGAGGCTCATTAAAGTATTTTTGTATCCTTATCTTACGTCCTACCTAATTTGACCTGGAGTTTTTTTTTCTTCTGCAGCCTTTTAGGCAACAATAGCCAGAAATGAACTCCTGATCATTTCTTCAAACTTTTGTGGGGTGGCCAAGCAGTGTAGGCTAGAGTTCTTCGGTCTGGTTTTTGGATCGCTCACCTAGCTCAGGAGGGTGAGGAATCCCTGTCTGCGCCTTTTATTTCCCCTACTCCCTTCCTGTGCAGGCAGTGGCTTACATCCATCAACAGGAGGGTCCCAACTGGAGCCTGCCCTTGACAAATGAGTCCATGGGAGCCCTTGAGGTGAAAGACCACTCTTCCCCCTTCTCCCTTCCCATGCCAGTGGCATCAATCGACAGGGGTCTGTCATGTGAAAAGGGGCAGAAAAGAAGAATTTTCTGTCCAACCTGTATTATTTTTTGTCTATCAGTGTCCCCCCTTCAGGAGATCAAAGCCTTTTAATGTCCAAGACAGTCTGTTAGCATCTCACCTAATGAGACCCTTTGCTTAACAGATTCGCTAAGATGGACAGGACATTTGATACCTTTTATATATAGAGACTGCACTTAACAGCAGTAGAAAAACCCCTCAGTAGGTTTCTCCTATAAGTTATTTTACTGTTGACAAAACTGTCAGCACCTAAAACCGGATTCATTCTAACCATTCATGAAATAACATTTTTATTAATACAAATTTGTGACAATTTATGGGGTCTGCTGTGTCTGGAATAGGGTCTAACTGCAAAAAACCCACTTAAACTATGCAGTAATAATAATAATGCAAAGCATAGGCACACATGTTAAAGCAACTTACAAAGAAGTAATAAGTAAAAGTTTTAAAGTACTATGGAGTAAAAGTTAAATTAGTATATATGTATAAAGCTCACCCCAAGGCATCCTGAGAAGGTGGAGGAAGAAAAGGTAGCCCATCGGTTACCTCTGCAGAGTTGATGGAACTTCTCCCCAACTTTTACTTGGGTCCAATCTCTTTTATACCTTTTTTTCTTTAGGCAGTTTGAGCAACTATAGTCAATAAACTAATTTTGGGGTGATAGACAGATGAAATAGGCTCAAAGACCCATTTCCCAAGTTCCCAGTAGCCAGGATGTTCTTGAAAAAAGTCCATGTTATCTCCATATCACTCCTTTCTTTGTTTTAATTTTTATCAGTTTCTGGGAATGTCTCCCCAGGTGCAGGGTTTTTCCAGGAAACCATCAGGAACCTTTTTCTTCTTTTGTGTGGTCTTATTTATCACCTTACAGGGTCCCAGTCAAAGACAGTCTTTGACAATGTGAGTCCACAGGAACCCTTGAGGGGGAGGAACCACCCTTACCCCTCCTCCCTTCCTGTGCCGGTGGTGGCCCATGCCCTCTGGGAGGTGCATCAGACTGACTGAGCTGTCTCCCATACACCAGTCCCCACAGACACAGAGGTTACCAGAGCCCAACAGTACCCCCTTCTGGCCTCCAGTAACTGCAGCCTTCGCTTCTCCCAAGGCACAACAGTTTCCCCTGCTGGTTGAAAGGGAGTCATTGCAACTCCTACATTTTGCCAGAGCCCAACAGCACTATCCTGCCTCCTGAGGTGCAGCAGCACCCCTGTTGGGTGTTGTTATAACTGCACCAAAAGGGAAAAAAAAAATTTTAGTGAATGTTTCAGTTACAGTACTGTTACTTGTTCTGTTTTGTTATATATATATATATATAAATATTTAGTAAAGAGTTATTTCCTTTTCCACACCTTTTTGCCTGAAACCTCTTAATTTTGAAGTTATAATAACTTAGAGGAGTTCATTTTTTCCCTTATCCCGCCCAACATTTTTGTGTTGTTAAACTAAGACGCCTCCCTCAGGCACATCTCTCGGAATTGAGTCCATGGTGGCAAAAGACCACCCCTTCCTCCTCACCCTTGTCTTAGTCATCACCTTCTTCTTTTATTGGAACAGTTTCAAGGCTTCCAAGTCCTCTTGAGTAGTTTTGACTTGGTTGCCTAAAATGGAAGAAAAGAACTTTCTGGACAATATTATATAGATAAGGTAGAGAGCAATCTTTAATTAAAGTACTTTAAGACACACTATATACACAAGTGTACTATAGTAAAAAATATAGCATTGAGCTTCTACAATTTTATAACTCTAATTAATCATTATATCTAATGGATATATCCAACCCAAAAATTGTCCACTCCCCAGCATGCCTTCCCAGAATTGAGTGAAAGGTGTCAGGACTCCTTTCTTCATCATTATCATCATCCTCAAGTCATATCCCTTCTTTGGAACTTCTCCAAGGTCTAGGTTGCTTTGTCTACAATGATAGCTACATGTCCCAGACAAGATGTACTGACTGAGGTATTTTCTTTGAAGAGAACGTTAAACAAAACTGGAAGAATTTAGGGAATTTGATATGAAGTGTGAGAAAGGAGTTTTAGTTAACTGTTATTCTCAAGTGTTAGAAACTATACAGTTATATTAAAAATCTATATGCTACAAATCTTAAGAATCCTAAGGCCTCATCTCCTCCCTTAGAGACTTGAAACAATTCTATCTTGTCTAGTCTCTACCACTTAAATTTAATATTAAATCATAGAGATGAGCAACCACAACAACATTGAATCATACAGCAAGCCATTATGCAGACACTAATGATGAACATAATTAATATGAACAGTTGTGTCATGGTTTTGCTGGTTCTTAGAAACTAAGAAGGAATTTTTCCCTTCCCCCTGCCCACTGCTTTGAGGAGATGTTTAAATGGGCAGTTAAGTAGCACAAAAGGAGTTGCCAGTAAGGTCACATTCCTAGTTAATGGCCCTCAGAATCTTACTTTTAGGGAAGGGGGAAAAGTTGCTTTTTTTCCCTCTTGTCTCCTGGGAAACAGGGGGGTTCAGGTGGTTGTTGAAGCTGGAACAAGGTCAGAGTGGAGGCTCGGAGTGGGTTTTTGTTCTCGGTCTGGCTGTCAGTTGTGGATTCTGCTTGGATTTTCATCGGAGTGGAACTGTTTCGGGAGGTTTTTCCCCTTCCCCGTTCCCATTTGTTTCTTTCTTAACAGTGGTTCTTGTGCACATCAAAGGGAGAGGGAAAAACTGTGCCGCATGATTCAGTCAGCAGGACAGAGTGAGTTTCCCATTGGGGAGGACCTTTTTTTGTTGTTTCTCTCCCTCCTCTCTCTCCCCTTTCCCATTGGGGGGGAAGGAAGGAAACCCATTTTTGGTTTCTCCAACACACCCCGGAGGGTGTCACCCCACATGGTAATGACCAGTGATCCCACAGCACCCCCTGCCAACCAGACCAAACCAATACAGGCTCTGCATTTCCAGTGATCCCACAGCACCTCCTGTTGACTGTGGTTAGAATTGCACCAAAGAGTGTAAACTGAACTGTTTACTTTTTTTTATTTGTTTGTTTATTGGTTTGTTTTTGAAGGGCATTATTTGTGGGTATAGGAGTATTGTTTGGTTGTTTTACTTACTTTTGTTGTTTCTGCCAATACACACATACTTTTTAATAAAGGGTTATTATTTTTCCTTTTCTCACACTTTTTTTCCCCTCAATTGGAACCTCCTAATTTCGAATTTACAATTGCTTAGAGGGAGGAGTTTGGGTCTTCCTCATAACTCATACTCCACAAAACACCTGTGTCTCATTTAAACTGAGACAAACTGTTTTATCCAGGTCCAGTTTGGTAACCATGTTTATAGAAGATATCTCCGACACTCAATGAGACATCTTCAGAAGTTACCTGATATAGAATTTGAGTTTGTTTCCAAATTGCAACCAAATCCTTAGTAATTCTCCCACTTTGATCTACATAAGAACAACTGGTGTTAATGATTGTACACACACCTCCTTGTGAGGCTAGTAAAAAATTGAGAACCACTCTATTCTATAAAACTACATGAGACAAACCATGAACTTCCTCTTGCAAGGCAATGATTGCATTGGAAGTTTGATTCTCAAAATGTTCAGTAATGGCTGAAATGTTAAAAATTACCTTTTCTAACTCACTCCCAAAGAAGAAATAAGAGTCCTAACCACAAAGTGAGAAGTTGTAGGATGTTCAACAAGAGGATTTTCAGATCTTTTCATCCTTTTTACATAAGTTCTTGTCTGCCCACCATTTTTTTCAATTTGATCAAATATTGTTATGTTTGGGATTACAGCCCCTAGACCATAGGCCCGATCTTTGTCAAGGGACAAAACTTTCCATGTTTCATTTTTACATATCCAATACCATCCTGAACCCTTCAGGGGAACCATTCTCCAAGATGTTTGTGCTAATCCTATTATAACTTCCAGTCTTAACCTTATGTTGTATTCAGTTTTATGACAACATGGAGGGAGAGTGATCTCTCCTGTGACAGTAACAATCATGCAGGGAACTGTGTAATTTTTGTGATTGGGAATTAAACTGCTTAGGGTTATGGGTAGGTAGGTCTTAGTGACCTGTTCCCACCTGTTCCAGGAGTGGTCCTAGAGTTTAAAGCTCTAACCAAAGTTTGTCTTAATCATTAAGATACCAATTAAAGACCCATTTTGATCCTCACCAAATGTTGGCATTTGAGTAGAGTCAAATGCAAATTTCCATTCCAAACCGGATTCCTGGTTACCAACAGCATAGGTAATAAACATAGAAAAAGCAGTTTAAAACACATTTTCTTCATCTGTAACAGTCCTTCAGCTCCCCTTGTCTCAGGAGCTGAAACCCTCTTAACTCTGGAGTAGTGAATCCGGGTCCTTTGCCAACAACTTTGACTGCAGTGAGGGTGGTCAGCAGAACTTGTAATGGTACTCTCCACTTAGCTTGCAGGGGGTCACTGTTCCACCATTTAACATAGACCCAGTCTACAGGCTGGAATCGGTGAGCAGGGGTGTCCAATCCTATGGGTCTGGATGTCATGACGAATCTCTGTATTTTCTGCAAAGTAGAGCTGAGTGCCATTAAATATGTGAAGTTTGATATGGCCTACCATACAATATTTCATAGGGACTTCTATTGTCTCTTTACCTAGGTTGTATGTGGATTCTCAGTAAAGCTATAGGCAAGACCTGAACCTATGTCATAGACGTTTCTTGACAAATTTTGCATATTTGTGTTTTAAGAGTACCATTCATATGTTCAACTTTGACACTTACCTGAGGTCTGAAGGGGGTATGCAAATCCCAAATAATCCCCAGAATTCAACTAATCTCCCCCACTATTCTTGCAAGGAAATGTGGCCCTCTGCCTGATGACATTCCAAGAGGAACCTCAAACCTTGGAATTATATGGTTAAGTAAAACTTTTACCACTTCTCTTGCTGTATTAGTGCAACAGGGGTAGGCTTCAGGCCATCCACTGAAGGTGTCAACCATCACCAGTATGTACCTGTGCCCTTTTTTGTGTGGTAACTCAGCAAAATCTATTTGCCAATAGTCTCCAGGTAGGTCTCTGGCCTTTGTTACTCCTAACACCACCCTTTGGCTAGTATTAGGATTTCACATTTACTTACTATAGATTGTACAATTTCAGTCATTCCTACTCCTGTGACTGTCTTCTTCAAATGTTTCAAAAGATTTTCTGTTCCCCAATGGGTACCCTCATTTTCTCGCAGAGCTATTTCCCGAAGGAGTTGGGATGGGACTACAACGTGTCCTGCAGGTGTAACAACCCATCCACTTTTCTGAATTTTAACCTTAAGGGACTTTAACTGGTGATCTCTCTCATCATACTTTGGGGTAAACCGGGACAGATCTATTTCCTTCTGTGGTATTTCTGCTAGGAAACCTTTCTCTGCAACCCCTTTCGCCGCTCTATCGGCAAAATGATTTCCTAATTCAGGAGTTGTTTTCCCCTTTTGATGAGCTCTGCAATGCATAATAGACACCTCTGTAGGTTTCCAGATGCCCTATAGCAGTACATGGATCTGTTTGACATGTGGTTGTCACTGCGTATCCTGTCTTTCATTTACCATCCCGCACGAAACTGCTTCCATCCATATACAGTTCCCAATCAGGGTTTTCCAGAGGCATGTCTTTTAGGTCTGGTCTGCTGGAATAGGCCTCTTTGATGGTCTGTAAACAGTCATGCTTGGGTATACTGTCAGTCAATGTGGAGGACAGAAACATAGCAGGATTGACAATGGATGTTGTTTTCAGAGTAACATCATCCTGTTCCAACAACACAGCTTGATACTTATGCATTCTGCTAGGGGACAGTCAGTGACTTCCCTTCTATTCGAGTACAGTTTGGACTGCATGGGATACATACACAACAATGCGCTGTCCAAGGGTGAATTTCCTGGTTTCCTGGATCAGTATAACAGTAGCTGCCACAGCTTTCAAACACCCAGGCTACCCTTGGTTAATATTGTCTAACTGTTTTGAAAACTAAACCACAACCCTGCACTGGTTTCCAAGGGATTGTGACAGTACCCCCAGAGCAATGTTCTGTCATTCATATGTGAACAACTCAAAGGGCTTAGTTAAGTCTGGCACCCCTAATGCTGGAACTGACATCAAAGAATGTTTCAGCTGTTTAAATGTGGCCCTAGTATCGTCCATCCATACCACAAACCCCTTATTGACTGCTTTTAATGCTTCATACAGAGGTTTTACTAACAACCTGTAATTAATTAATCACAGGTGATACCAACCTGTCATTCCCGGGAAAACCTGCATTTCTCGTACAGTATGGAGTTCTGGGAGATGACAAATGGCTTCTTTCTGATCTGTGTTAAGTCGTCGATGTCCACGGAAGATCTCAAGCCCTAGACAGACTACTGTTTCCTTTGCGACTTGTGATTTTTCTTTTGAAACTCTATACCCACTTAGTCCCAAAAAGTTTAACAGACTTACAGTGACCTGAATGCACTCATCTCGATCCTTAGCAGCAATTAGTATATCGTCCACATACTGCAGAACAACTCCTGACTGTTGCCTTCTCCACTCCTCTGGTTCTTTTGCCAGTTGATTTCCAAATATAGTTGGGCTATTCTTGAAACCCCTGGGGTAGAAGAGCCCAGGTGGGTTGAGTTCTTCTCCCTGTTTCAGGATTCTCCCATTCAAAAGCAAAAAGCTCCTGGTTGATTTTATTCACAGGAATGCAGAAGGCATCCTTAAGATTGAGCACAGTAAACCACCCTAAATCATCAGTTAATGTGGTTAAAAGAGTATAGGGATTGGTTACCACTGGGTGAATATCTTCCGTTATTTTAATTGCCCTTAAATCCTGCACCAATAGATAGCTCTTACCATCAACCTTTTTTACCAGTAGGAGGGGGGGTGTTGTATCTGGATTCACATTCTACCAATAACCCAAATTTAAGAAACTTTTCAATTATAGGTACTAAACCCTTACAATTTTTGATGCCAACAAACCTCGGAATGTGAACTGCTCAGAGACCATTTTTATCTTTAAACAGCAAGGTATTTATTGAGACAGCGATGGGAGCAAGCCAACTAGTGCTGGACAAACTTGCTCGAAGGCATTGATGCAAAACAGGATAATTTATACAGTCTAACTCCATGATTACAACATCTTAACATACATATTCATATGATTACAACATCTCATCATGCATATTGATAATAGGTGGAGTATGGGTAGAGTCCAGGTGAAGCCTAGGGAGGTGTTTTCCAGATTCTTCTCTTGGTAGTGGTCCTTCTGGCCAGCAGTGAGTCTGAGGTCGTATTCTCATCTTCCTCGATTTGACCTCCTTGCCTTTTCATTGTTCTTGCCCCGCTCACTGATGCTTCGAAAAAGTCTTGCCTCCAGGTCTATTTCTCCTATTCAAATGTCTACCTTAACTTAATTTATGGCCTCTAGGTTGATTGTATATCGTTTCTAGTATTCTTCTTAGGTTTAAGTCCAGTAAGTAGAACAGAACAAGTTTTTCTTAGCAGTACAAGCAGAGCGGGTATCGGGGGGGTTTTTCTCAACAGAGTAAGATATCTCAGTTAACTCTTTTAGGTCTTGTTCTCGTTTCACTTTCTTGCTTCAGAGGGTATTGTTTTTGTCTTACCAGTGTGATACTTACAGGTTCTGCTCGTTTGGATCTCCTGGGAAAGCCACTAGTGCACACTAGAGGGATGACAGTATCCTCAACTTCTGTGGGGATCTCGCTGTGGTCCTCCTGTATGAAAAAGGTTGCTGCTTCAACATATTTAGTCTCAGGAATTATAACTTGTATTCCCCCCCTTTTGTAAAATTTGATTTCAGCTTCTAGTTTCTCCAATAGGTGCCAACCCAGCAATGGCTTAGGAGAGTTTGGCAAATAGAGAAATTGGTGAGTCACCCAGTGCTTTCCCAACTTAAATGTCAAAGGTTGGAAGAAAGGTCTTGTCTCACTTGCCCCTGTAGCAAAAATCACCTTTACAGTGTCTTGACTTAGTTTCCGTTCCAAAGTGTTTAATACAGAATATGTCACCCCCATATCTACAAGAAACTATTTCTTCTTCCCCCAGCTTAGTTGTGACCAGAGGTTCTGCTGGGAATGAGATCTCCGGTCCCCTTCAGGCCTAGTCCCTGGCCATCTGGGCAATAGGTTCCATCAAATCCTTTTGCTTTAAGGCTGGACACTTTTTTCCAGTGTCCCTCCTACCTGCAATAAGCACACTGATTATGACCCAGAGGGGCAGGAATGCCCCTTCAACGTACTTTTCTCCAACCAACCCTCTTACCATGCAGGCATTCATGACATTCATCGCATTCATTTGCTACTACTGCCACCATTTTTGGTCTACCTTTCTGATCCCTATTCCTGTATGCCATCCAAGTTTTGTCCAGTAGTCTACCCAGATCTTTTCTCTCAGATTCTTTTGTCTTTTGCAACTTTATCCTTATATCATTTGTAGACTGGTAAATAGATAGATCAACTGTGACTTTCCTTCTGATTTGGGGTTTAAAGTTGTATACTTGCGTGTAACCTCCTTTAGCCTATTCAAAAAGTCCATCGGGGACTCTTTTCTATCCTGCTTTACCTCATACAATTTTGACCAATTTATTGCTTTCGGAATTACATTTCTTTTTGCAAACAAAACCCACTTCTGATATTGTTCCAACATTCTCCTTTGTGCCTTGATGTTTGGATCCCAGTGTGGATCTACCAAGGGAAAATATTGATTAACTCCCCCTTGAAGGGTTTGGGCTGCTATCTTTGCCTCAATCTGTGTTCTAGCAGTCTTCCAAACCATTCCCTGTGCTATCAAGTAAAGTGTTTATTATAGAATCTAAATCCTGCCAATATGGGTTCTGCATCTTAATCATCCTTTCTATAGCACTGGCTACACAGTCTGGATTGTCTCTATAATTCCCAACTGTGGTCTTCCATTGTTGTAACTCAACCTGAGAAAACGGAACTTTCATTAAAATTGGACCTTGGTTCCCACTTGCCTGTCGCAAGGGGACCTGTATAACAACCTCACCTTGTCAGGACCGTGTGTGCCCTGCAATAGGGTTGTATCCTTGTGTCCTCTTGCCCCCACCTTTCAGTCGCATCAGGCATTTCAACTTCAGTTTCCTTCTTTATAACTGTGGCCTCGCTCCTGGTCGTAGCAGCCCTCCCCCCTTCGGCAGTGGAAGTGACCCCCCGTTTTTGAGTGACTGTGCCAGCAGTGCTACCTGTTTCAACTCCTGCAGTGGCCACTCCCTCCACCATGGAGTGGTGGAAACAGCTCCCCCCACCCAGTTTGTGCCAGTAGCTCCCGCTGCTCCAGTCCTTGCAGCGGTGGAGGCAGCATCCCAGCCCACAGAATTCCAAACATACCAGGAGCCGCTGAATAGAACAATGAACGCATGCACAGCAGCCCCTGGAATAGCAAAAACAGTGGATCCCCTGCCCAGAATGGCAGAAGCAGTGGAAGTGGGAGGGGCCTCCCCACCCGGAGAGGTGGGAACCGCAGGGGTAACTTCCCCCCTGAGTGGCCAAAGAACGTGGACCACTGTAAGACTCCAGTCCCAGGGCTTAGCTAGGAGTTTTACTTAAATACATAGATATAGGGTTCTTTAATGCCTCGAGATAGCATCAAGAGAATAAACCATGGTTTTGTTCCCAAGAGGTTTCTTTATTAATTTAGGGAAGCAAATAAGGGAACTTAGTCAAAGTTCAAAAAGGACATGGCACAAGCTAGACAAAAATGGTTATTAATCCACAATACTTAAGATCCAACCAATCCACAACACTTAAGTCAAAATCCAATAAATCCACAACACTTAAGATCTAATCCCTCCAGCTCCAAGCCACCTAAAGCATCAAGAAAGGAGTAAAGAGAGAGAAGGAGAAAGAGGGAGAGATAGTTACCACTGGAACCTTGTAGAAGACCAACTCTCACATGCCCAGGTGACTGGGACGCAACAAAGCAAACACATGCCTATGCTCTGGTCCCTATGGCCAACCCCTCCGGGCAGGGTCTCTGACCCATCACCCATCAGCCACTCTGGGGTTCCAGGGCAGGGTGAAGGGCAGTGTTATCACTGTCCCTGCCAATCTGAGTCTGGTTTAGGGGCTCCAGGAGGTATGATGTGTTATAGTTTTCCCAGGTTGTTTGTGACTGACAGCTACTCCAGGGTTTCTCCATGTGGACTCCAGGGGCCTACCATGAGAGATAAAACACCACCCCACCTCCATGAGGTTCGACCCATCCTTTCTCCCTCCACATAGACACACACACTCCCCACAAGGTGGTTCTGACCCAATAATGACTGATCTGGTGTCTAACATTCCGCCCTCTCGGGTCAGAACAACCACTAGGACCAGGTCTAACCATTTCTCTTACTGGAGCGGAAGTCGTGGTGCAAGCTAGTGGACAGAGGGAGAAAAAGGACAGGAGAAAGAGGAAAGTATGCAAGAAAACATGCAGTGGGCAGTTGTTATATCAATAACCATAAACTAGAAGTTATATCAATATAGAAACTCCACTCCATGCAAATCACCATCTCCCACCCCATGAGTCCTGAACTGCAAACAAGATGTAACTCAGAATGTGGGGAGAGTTCACAAACTCAGTCTGTCCACTGCAGCGGCTGGAACAGTTCTTTCACTTTCCTCCATGGACAGTATCTTTTTTCGGTGAGGTGCAGCACTTCAAAAAGTCTTTGCTTACTCGATAATAACACACTAAGCATTAACCCAAACTAAATACCCATATCTCAGA
Organism: Myiozetetes cayanensis; assembly: GCF_022539395.1. Lineage (NCBI taxonomy): Eukaryota > Metazoa > Chordata > Aves > Passeriformes > Tyrannidae > Myiozetetes > Myiozetetes cayanensis. Next base: position 26,923 of record NW_026087965.1, read on the forward strand.
CCACCAACCCACTACCCTCATCTTTCCCACCAAACAGGTTTCAGGGGGAATTTCAGAGTGTATCATGGGAAAAAGATATTCGGTAATACACAATAATTTGGTTGCCACAGGGGAAATCGTTCCTACCTAACTTACCAAAAAACTTCAGTGGTTACTAAACCTGAAATCTTCACTTGTGTGCAGTTGGAGAAAACCTTTCTGCTACTACCAAAATTTTTGTTAAACCCTTTTCTCCCTCCCTCCAGGGACTACCCACCAAATACCTTGGTTATTCAGGGCTATTACACTTGTTGGATCTATTAGAAGAGAAACACAACATTCCAGTAAAAAAAAACTTAAAGGCACAAAGTTATTATGGTCTTATGCTAAAAATTGCTTTTTGTAAACACAAAAAGGTGATGCATTCACTTTAGAGTCTCTAATTCTGATGCAGTTATCTTCTGTTTCTGGAGGTAACTTTATTATTTTAGAATTTCCTGCTGGTAGATCTCTCAAGTGCAGGTAAACACAGGCACTGGAAACAGTTTTGTTGGCACTTCCTCTCCTCTTCAGACACCTGTATGAGAGGAGAGAGAAGAAAACTTGGTCCTACTGGAACTAGTCTTAAAAAGAGGGAACAATACACCTGGTGTTAATTCTGCCATTGGCATTGGTGGTTACCCATGCATACTTGTTCAGGGCGGTCTTTAAGACCAGTAGGACTTCCCTGATATTTGGCAGGCCTACCAATACTGACTGACCTGGAAAATGGTAAGGTTCTTGATTCTCTTCAGGTTTTGATGTTGCTGGTACTAAAGAGGGAGGATGTGGGTAAAAGGTTGTGAGTCTAGGACATCCGTTAACTCCCTGTCATGGGTTTTAGTAGTCAGAGGGGGCTATTGAGTAGTTTCTGTCAGAAGTTACTAGAAGCTTTCACTGTCCTATGAAAAGCCAATGATGGTCAGCTCTAGGTGAATTTCTTGTTCCTGGCCATAACTGAGTCAATGAACATGCGCTTCTGTAATAACATATTTAAGAACAGAGGAAGAGACGTTGGTGTCCCAGAAGAAATTCCAGGCCGAGAGAAAACAAGAAGTCATCAAGGTCATTGGCAGCCAGAGAGGGGGGGAAAAGGGGAGGGGAGCCTTTTCCCCCCCTCTTCCCCAGAAGCAGGGTAAAGCTGAAACCCCTGCAACCTATGGAGGACCTTCAGGGTGCAGAAGCCCTCCTGCAGCCTATGGAGAAGTCCATGTTGGAGCAGGTAGATACATGGAGGAAACTGTGACCCCTGTGGAAGGTCCAAGCTGAAGCAAAACCCTGCTGGAGACCTGTGGCCAGTGGAGAGAATTACCCACACTCTGGAACAAGTTTTCCTGGGTAGGACTTGTAGCCCTGGTGGGAGACCTACAGCAGCACAGCTCAATCCATGAAGGACTGCACCCCCATTGGGAGTCGTCCATGGAGCAACAGATTGAAAGGAACTGTTGCCCAAAGGGTGGATGGACCCATGATGGAGAAGTCCATCAAAGACTGTTTCCCATGGGAGGGGACCCCGTAGGAACAGGGGAAGGACCTAAAACTATTATTTCCCCTGGGGTCTGTGGTAAAGACTATAGTAATATAAGAATCCCCTTTGTAACCATGAAGATCTTCAGGTTGCAAAGAACTGATTTTAAAAACTGCTGCTACCCAAAGAATGGAAAAACAACTGCAATCTCCCCCCCATTCTCCTGCAGAGGGGGAGCTGAGAAAGAAGAAGGGGTGGGGAGAGAGAAGGTGTTATGTTTTAAGACTGTTTTATTTCTCAAGTTTTAGCTTTTATTCTGTTAGTAGGTTTTGGTCTATTAGTAATAAATCTAAGTTTTATCTGTATTCTCAGTTTGTTTTGTTTGTTAATGATGACCTTTCTCTCAATCCTTATCTCTACTCATGAAAATTCCTATGCGAGTTTTTTTTTCTCCACTCTCTTCTGTCCAGATGCAGAGGGGAGGAGAAAAGGTAGTGGAATGGTTTTAATAGGCCCCTGGCATCTAGCCAGGGTCAAACCATCACAGATTTGGTGCTGAAACCTGAGATCAGACTGCTGGGAGGGGAAGGGACCAGATCAAACCCACTACACTCCCCATCAGTCATTCACCCTTTTTATAGTATCCAATAATCGTCCAGTACAATTTGAATTTGGGGGCTTTAAAAATCTACTTAGCAGGCAATTTATTCTCCAAACTATGTCGTTAGCTTGCAGATGATGAGGTGTGTGGAATACATATATTTACAATATTTACAGTCTCTGTAGCAAACAGTGGGAAAAATAGCCAAAAGAAAAAGATCCTGGGTGGAATCCAATAGATATTCTCTCAAAAAATCCTCCTCCCTAAAACCCAGAGGAGGATGGAGATGTTGGGGCACAAAGTCCTAACACAACCCTTCCTCCGAGTCCCCCCCGGACACATGAGAGGGTCAGAAGGGCACAACAGGTATCAACATCGGAAGAACTTTACCCCCTTAGTGAAGTTCCAATGCATGGGGCACAAGGAGGTGTAGGCTATGTAAATGTGCCATTGACCAGCACTGAGGTACAGGAACTTGGGAAGGAAATGAAAAAGTTGTTAGAAGATCTATTGGGTCTAGCAGAAGAACTTGATCAGTTTTTAGGTCCCAATATTTTTGCATGGGACGAGATGCAGTCTATAATGAAAACACTGTTCTCAACAGAGGAGAGAGAAATGATTAGAGATGCAGGAATCCGTATCTGGGACCGAGAGCATCCACAGGGAGTAAATGGGCAACAAGGAGAGCAAAAGATGCCAGTAGCCCACCCAGATTGGAACCAAAATACGGATGTAGGGAGGTAAAACATGATCAATTATCGTAACTGTATTATTAAGGGAATTCGAGAGGCTGCGCCTCAAGGGTAAAATGCTACTAAAGCTTTTGATGACAGACAATCTACGGATGAGTCACCAAGTGAATGGTTAGAAAGGTTGAAAAAGAACATGCAATAGTATTCAGGAGCTAAATTAGATGACCCAGTAGGGCAACAATTGTTGAAAGTTTGTTTTGTAACTCACTCCTGGCCAGATATTAAGAAAAAATTAGAAAAGATAGAAGAATGGTATGAGAAGGAGTTGAATGCATTATTAAAAGAGGCCCAAAAAGTATATGTACGGAGACGAGGAAAAGCAGAAACAGAAAGTTAAAGTGATGTGGGCTACAATGAAAGTGGCAAGAAAATCTGGAGAAGAACAACCACCACAAAGAGAGGAGGTGGGAGCACCACGAGAACAAAAAGGGGGTCCCAGTGGTTATAGAGGGCAAAAAACCAGAACTAGAAACAGCCCCCCAAGGGGTACAAACTAATAAAATGTTTTTATTGTGGGAAAGAAGAACACTATAAGAGAGAGTGTCTAAAGCTCCAGAGAGACATCCAAATCTTCCAGTTACAGGAGGACTCGGAATAGGGAAGTCAAGAACTCTACCCTCTGGGGTCAGAAATAGGAAGACAGCCCTTGATAAGATTGAAATTAGGACCCCAGGGGGAGGATACCATCTTCTTAGTAGATTTGGGAGCTCAATGGACCTGTGTAATCAAACCCTGCATGGGGGTTAGAGTGTCTGATCAAAGTATTACAGTAATCAGGGCAAAAGGAGAGAAATTTGAAGTACCTGAAGCCTCATCTGTATTAATAAAAGGAAATGGAAAAATAATTAAGGCGGATGTATTAATCACATCCTAAGCTGGAGTAAATCTGTTGGGCATAGATCTAATGGGAATCTTGGAGGTGGGAGTTGTACCAAAATGTGAGAAATAAAGGACCGGTTTTATTAGAAGCAGATAAAGTAGACACGATTACTAACATAAAGTTATGTTTGTTTTTGGTTTATTACTAACCTTTAGGTATACCGCAAAAGTTGTAAGGCATACAGTTCAGTCTCAAAATGTATGTCAGGGACTGACCGGACGGGAAAAGGGAGATTACATATTAACTGAAAATAAAGCTGACTCAATCTTATGCCACGTGTTTGGCCATGCGGGTACATGGAGGCTGACATGTTGCCGGAAACTCTGCCCCTGGCATGAGGGGGGGCACCGAAGAGCCAATCCTAAGAGTAACCCCCCCCCCCCATGATGTAAACAGGGTTGGACCTTAAGGATGTTTAAAAGGTGGGGATTTTGAATCGAAAGGTGTGCTCTAGGAAACTTTGGGACCTGAGCACCCAACACTTGTTGTAATTAAATTTTCCTACTTATATAGTTATTTTCTCTGTTCTGTGGATTCTTTTTCATTGTCATAAATTCAATAGACAGGGAATTTTCCCACAATTTGGGGGTTCGTCTGGGATCCAAGTCCTACAACCACGTCTGAGACCCCGGTGCTCCTGGATGCCTCTACTTTGGTGGCCCGGGAGTCTGGGATCTCTCCAGGGTCAGCAGCGACAAGAATCTAGGACAGATTACCACAAAACAAAGAAAAACAAAACCAAACCGAGAGGACAGGGATGGAAAACTGGTTAAAATGGCGGAAAGTTTACATCCGTGCATGGAGGCCTGTGAGTAAAAAAAAAAAGGGGTCGGGGCCAGGGGGTCCACGCCGGGGGGTCAAGGGCCAGGACCAGGGGGCCCACGCCAGGGGACCAAGGACTGGGGCCGAGTCGGGTCGTACCACAGCCGGGGGTCAGGGTCGGGGGGGGTGCGCTGGGGGGCAAAAGACCAGGACCTTTATGTAAATGCTACAGAAGGGACTGTAAAAGTTGTCACACAAGACTGGGGAGGGGTCAGAAAGCCAGTAGGGTTTTTATAAAAAATGTTAGATCCAGTAATCAGAGGATGGTCAACGTGTGTACAAGCAGTAACTACCACAGCCATCCTCGTAGAAGAGGTTAGGAAATTAACATTTGGAGAAAAAATTAATGTCCACACTCCACATTCAGTGAAGACTATACTGAGTCAAAAATCTGGGAGATGGATGAGAGATTCAGGAATCTTAAAGTATGAGACTATACTAATGGAAAAAGATGACTTAACTTTAACCTCTAATTCATGTGTCGATCCAGTCCAGTTTTTATATGGTCAAAAGGAGACAGAATATAGTGAGACTGAACACAACTGCTTAGATGTTATCGATTATCAGACAAAAATCAGAGAAGATTTGATGGATGTTCCCATAAAAGAAGGGATGCATCTATTCACAGACGGATCATCAAAGGTAATAGAAGGAAAACGGAAAAGTGGTTACGCAGTAGTTGATGGAGAAGATTTTATGGTAGTAGAATCAGAGACTCTCCCGAGCAACTGGTCTACCCAAGCACGTGAAGTGTATGTAGTGATCAGTGCAGTGCGTATAATTAGTAATGGGATAGAAACCGTATACACAGATTCTAGATATGCCTGGGGAGTTGCACATGTGTTTGGGAAAATTTGGTATGAAAGAGGAAGGATGACCTCTCAAGGGAAAGAATTAGACCATTGTGAACTTATTGAAACCTTACTAGAGGAAGTCCAAAGACCCCAAGAAATTACCATCGTACATGTTAAAGGACACCAAAAAGGAAAAAGTATAATTTGTCAAGGGAACAGTCGAACTGACCAAGCTGCCCGATAAGCAGCTCTAGGGCATAAGGTAACAGAAGCAAAAGTGATGGCCCTTATACCAGTACCAAGGGAAATTCCCCAACCAGTATTTACAGAGAAAGAAGAACAAAAATTGTTAGAAATAGGGACCAAGAAACATGATGGAGGAAAGTGGTGTCTCCCAGATGGAAGGCAAATATTATCAGAAATACTAAAGGAATTGTATCAGAGCACACATTGGGGAACACAAACTCTAATAGAAACATTTCTAAAAGTTTACGGGTACCTGGGGGTATGGACTGTGGCTAAACAAGTAACAAACCAATGTCTAATCTGCCAAAAAGTAAACAAAAAGGCACAAAGAACTGGTCCCACTGGAGAACGAGAACTGGCAACTAGACCCTTCCAGAGGATACCAGTAGATTTTACCGAACTAATCCTAGTCCAAAGATGGAAGTATCTATTAGTAATAGTAGATCACTTAACACATTGGGTAGAAGCTTTTCCAGTTTTAAAAGCCACAGCACAAAGCGTAGTGAAAGTACTACTAGAACAAGTGATTCCCAGATTCGGGTTACCTGAGACCATAGACTCAGACTGAGGACCACACTTCACCTCAAAGCTCCTGAGATTAACATGTGAGGCCTTGCAAGTTACTTGGCAACACCATACCCCCTGGTACCCCCAGAGCTCAGGAAGAGTAGAACGTATGAACCAAACATTGAAACAGACCATAACCAAACTGTCACTGGAAACAGGTCTACCATGGACAAAGTGTTTACCCCTAGCACTTTTCCGAATTCGGACAGCCCCCAGGAAAGATCTATCTCCCTACAAGATATTATTTGGACTGTCCTATCCCACCTGTCTAAGGGGTACCCAACTCCCTACTCTTGAGTTGGGTGACAAATACCTTTGTCGTGGTTTAGCTAACTCTTGTAAGCCAGGCAAAGAATTTTCTCCCTTCCCCCCTGGTTATCAGGTAAGCATTTAACAACACAAAAGACATAGTCCCTTGGTTAATGGTCGAGAGATTAGTCTCCTAGGAAACGGGCAGATGAAGGAGCTAAAGTTTACTTTTTTTCTCGTCTCCGGGGCAACAGGGGAAGGAGGAATTTTGGTGGGTTGGGGGTGTGGTTGGGGCTGGTGTGTGCTGGTGGGCTGGGGCTGGGGATGGTAGCACACATCGTCATTGGAGAAGCTTGCGGCTGTCTCTCTCTTCCCTGAGCTGTTGCCAGCTGCAGTTTTTGCCTGAAGTGAATTCTGACCAGCTGAAGATCGTGAGTTTTCTTCCACTGGGAGAATTTTTTGTTTTATTGCTGTTTTTTTTTCCTTTCCCTTCCCCCCACTCACTCTCTCCTTTCCCAGTGTGGGAAGGGAAGGGGAACCAAGGTTTTTTTTGTTTTGTTTTGTTTTGTTTTTCTCCGACATACCTTGGAGGGTATTGTCTTCCCCCCGTGGTGACCACCTGGTGACTGCTATAGGACACTACAAGTTCTGCATCTCCAGTGACCCAACGACACCCCTATTGACTGTGGTCGGAATTGCACCAAAGGGTGCAAAAATTGAACTGTTTACTTTTCCTTTTACCAGTTTATCGGTTTGTTTTTAAAGGGGTTATTTGTGGGTATAGGAGTGTTGTTTGGTTGTTTTACTTGGGGTTTTTTTGTGTTTCTGTTAATACACACATACTTTTAATAAAGGGTTGTTATTTTTTCCTTTTCCATAATTTCTTCTTTTCCTTCAATAGGAGCCTTTTAATTTTGGATTTATAATTACTTAGAGAGAGAAGTTTGGGTCTTTTCTCCTAACTCACCCTCAGCAAAAGACCCTTGTCTCATTTAAACTGGGACAACCTTAAAGAATATATCACAACAATAGCAAAAAATGTAGAAAACCTTAGACCAAAAGGACTACTCCCCCAGACTGTAAAATTAGAAATGAAAATACATAAATTTATAGCGGGAGACTAGGTTTTAATTAAAACTTGGAAAGAAGAACCCCTCAAACCAGAATGGGAGAGACCCTATCAAGTATTATTGACTACTGAAACTGCAGTAAGGACTATGGAGAAGGGGTGGACCCACAGTACCCAAGTCAAAGAGCCTGTGGCACCCCCTCCAGCAGTCCCAGAGTGGAAATGCCAAGGAGAATATCTGAGGTTCAAAATAACCCAAAAGTAAATTCTCTTACAGTCACTGAAGGACAGCAACCATTGAGACGTGACTCCCTGCAAAATTTCAGCGCTTGGGAGGGACCACCGTTGTGAGAACCAATAGTACAATCACAAGCTGAGTTACAAGAGTAAGCTGTAAACTGTAATTCCATAATCATTAACATTACATCCTAACCCTATAAAGAACTGAAGTAACAAATCTATGGTATGAAGTGGGGTTGTAACTATTCAACAGAGTAAACCACTCTTAAAAATTCCTTTCTCACAACAGCAAAATCCCTTGACCTAACCAGCCACATAAAACAAAGCAACAGAGGGCAAGACCAGGTTAGCCTCTACACTTGTCACAAAGAAGATCCATTAACTCTGCTGTTGGTTGCAACCCAATAGGCATGGGGAGTGAAGGTGTACGCTATACTGGACCTCTGTTTACCTTAATCATATTGCAGTTGGTGTCTCTCACAGTCAAGGAGTGTCACGTATTATTTTGCACGACACGGAAAGAAAAGAGTTTGCTCTACAGAAATAAAACCCCAGCTCAAACCAAACAACCAACAGAAAAACCATCCACTAAAAATGAAAAAACAGTCAAAAACATCAACATTATTACCTTTGAATGATCTATATCATGAAATGAACAAAACCCTTGAACTCTCCCCAGTGGGACAAAATTTATTTATAATCTAGCAGAGAGAATAGTAAGTGAATTCAAATTAATTCGATGTTGGGTTTGTGGAGGGTCTCAAATAGCAGAAGAATGGCCCTGGAGAGGTAGTAGTTTAACTGCCCGAGAAATACTCAAGGGTAATTACACCTTCACTAGCATTAATTTTAGGTGACCAGAAGGGTGGGTATTAAGCTCTTTAATACCAGGAGAGGATTGTTTGCGGAGAACAGGAACTCAATTTATGTGAGTAGTTGGAGATACTCCCTGCAAGAGAATTCTAAGTACTAATTCAACTTACAATAAGTGTCTTCCCCAAATCCCAAGGGCTTACTGGTCAAAAGAAAACAACTCCAATTGTATATGGGACGTGAGTTGGAAACTATATAAATGTATAAAGCAAAAAATGAACCCTTTCTCTGGGATAAGAGAAATATCAAAATTTTGATAAAACATTAATAGTACTTCCAAAGAATTTTGGAAGACCCCAGATGGACTCTTCTGGATCTGTGGAAAAAAGGTATACATAATTTTGCCAGGAGAGTGGAAAGGATGTTGCACTCTGGGAATAATCCAACCTGGATTTTTCCTATTACCCTTAGAAAGTGGGGACGAGTTGGGAATCCCAGTGTATGACGACCTTAAATGAGAAAAAAGGACGATTGAAGCGGGAGGGACCCAAAAGTAGGGAGAAGATGAATGGCCTCCTGAAAGGATTATTGAAACTTATGGACTGGCAACATGGGCACAAGACGGAAGTTGGGGTTATCATACACCTATTTATATGCTCAATAGGATAATATGGCTACAAGTTGTAGTCAAAATAATCACCAATCAGACTGTACAAGGGTTAGAATTAATAGCACAAAAAACTCAAAGTCGAGCAGCCATATACCAAAATAGATTGGCTCTAGACTACCTATTAGCTGAAGAAGGAGGAGTGTGTGGGAAATTTAACACTTCCGATTGCTACTTACAAATTGATGACAATGGAGAAGCCATAAAAAACATAGCCTCTAACATTCAGAAAATAACCCATGTGCTGGTCCAAAAGTGGAAATCTATGATGGATGGGAAATGGTGGAATGATCTCTTTGGAGGAACATGGTAGAAACAAGTAGGATTTTTTCTTTTATGTGCTATTTCTGGGTTACTATTTTTACCTTGTCTAATCCCATGTTTTATAAGATTAATTTCTAGTGTAGTCCAAGAGATGCAACTAACTACCATGCCTATAGATCCAAAAGCCGCCACAGTAAGAAGTTCGGGACCCCAAAGGATTATGGTCCTGCACCCCACCTCCAATCAAACCAAAGACATGGAGAAAGCACAGAAACTGCTGTTTGAATGGGAACGCTCCAATCAAACAGAAAATATGGACAAAGTACAAAGCATATTATCCAATCAAAAGAGAATTTGACCTTTAAGACTTATAATAAAACCATAAATAAGAAGAAAAAGGTGGGATTGTGAGAAATAAAAGACCAGATTTATTATAAGTAGATAAAATGAACAAAGAATACTAACAAAGTGTTATTTTTGTTTTTCTTATTACTAATCTATAGGTGTTCCGCAGAAGTTGTTGGGCATACAGTTCAGTCTTGCCAGGGACTAAGCATACAGGAATAGGGCAATTGCATATTAACTAGAAATATGGTTGACCAAGCTTCATGCCACGTGGATGGTCATGCGGGTAGATGGAGGCTGCCGTATTGTCTGAAACTCCACCCCTGGCATGAAGGGGGGCACAGGAGAGCCAATCTGAGTAGGAAAAATGCCCCCCCGTGTCATAAACAGGGTTGGACCTTAGGAATGTTTAAAAAGCTGGGACTTTGAATTGGGAAGTGTGCTCTTGGAAATTTTGGGACCTGAGCACCCAACAGGTGTTGTAATTAAATTTTCCTACTCGTATTATCATTATTATTATTTTCTTTGTTCTGTGGATTTTTTTCGCCATCATTGTAAATTTAAAAGAAGAGATTTTTCTCACAATTTCATCTCCTGCTACCAAAATGTCATCAGTGTATTGATATACTTTTACCTCCAGTGCAGTAGGAATGAGTGACAGTTCTTGTGCTAGTGTGTGATGTACTATAGTGGGTGATTGTTTAAATCCTTGTGGGAGGCAGGTAAAAGTGTACTACTGGCTTTCCCACATGAAAGTAAAACACTACTGGTCTTGCAGGGGAACCATAAAAAACATGTCCTTGACATCAATAGTGGCCATAATTTGATGGGCTTGTTCGTGTATGGTAGCTATCAGCTCAGCAATATTTGGGACTGCTACCGTAAGGAGCCTCCTGCTTGCATTAAGGCGTCAGTAGTCCACAGTTAATTTCCAATTTTCACAATTATCCCCAAACAAAAAAAAGGGAAAAATGGGGAAGTGGGATGGTGAACATACCTTTGAGCTGGAAGCCTGTGTATGTGAACTGAGAGGGAAGAGAGCTGTTGAGAAGGGGTGACCCAAGAATGTTGTCCATGTAGTCGCCGCAGAGACACAAGAAAGCAATCAGTGATCTCCCAGATTGTAGTGAGTTGAAGGCAGTGGGTAAAAGGACTGAAATTACCTCCTTTGATCCTGATGAGGGGACTTCTGGTCTGGCATCACAAAGGTCAGACAGTGAATACTCTGACCAGGAACAGGAATAGAGGGTCCCTGCCTTCAGCCAGGAGGAGGAAAAGGATGATCAGGTCAACTGGACTGTGTGGATTCGATGGTCTGGCACATCAGATCCACAGAAGTATAAAGCTGTCTTGCTTTAATGTCAATATATTCAGGAGGTGGGACCTCTAATGAGATGAACCCTCCTCCACTTATTATTTTCCTCTCCCCAAAATAGAGAAAGAGAGTAAAAAATTATGAGCCCGAATAAAGGAAAAAAAATGTACTAAAAAAGAAAGAAAAACAACAGTAGCAGAATGTTCTCTAGCCCTCCTCCCCCTCCCAGGCTAAAACAAAACCTCGAAGGTTATTTTGTCTGAAAGGTTTTATGCTGCAGAGGTGCTGGCATGGGTTCTGGTGTAGCAGTGGCATGGGTATTGCAAAACAGCTCTGAAGTGGCAGCAGTGCGGGGGCTGGGGTGGCCTCCAAAGTGCTCTGAGACTGTTGCTGCAGTGGTTCCCCTGGTTTTGGTATGGAATAAACAGCAAAATGACTGTCCAGTAGTGTGTCTGGGCTCAGTCGGACAGTGAAGGGATAGTTGGGTGCCCTGGCAAAGACTCAGAGAGTCCATGGTGCTCCAGTGGTAAAAGTCAGGTAAAGGGAAAACCAGTTCCAGTCCATGCTCACTCTTTATGTCCTACCCCCTGAGCTCCCGGGATACTCCACTCCAGGGACCCAGCTTTCCAGCAGATCCTGAAACCCCAGGAAAAACGTTTCCCTGGTCTGGTTCTGGGGACTGGGGGCACACACACACCCCCCACAACCCTCACTTTGGATGACATGATGGGATAATTATTTGTTACTGAAATTAAGTTTCCCCTTCCCTCAATGTAACTAAATGATAACAAAAGTTTTAACAGACACTGGTGCACAGTGCACACTGATGTCATCAGGATACAGGGGCACAGAATACTTTTGGATCTCTGGAGTGACAGGAGGATGCCAAGAGTTGTCTGTATTAGAGGCTGAAGTGAGTTTAACAGAGGACAAGTGGGAAAAGCACCCCATTGTCACTGGCCCAGAGGTCCCTTGGATCTTTGGTACTGGTTACCTCAGGATGAGGTACTTCAAGGACCCAAAGGGGAATCAATGGGCTTTTGGTGTAGCTACTGTGAATACAGAGAAGATCAGGCAGTTATCTACCCTGCCTGACCTCTCAGAAGATCCCTTCATCTTGGGATTGCTGCAAGTTTAAGACCAACAAGCCAGTTGCTACCAGAACAGCGGACCAACAGCATTATCGCACCAAGACTCCATAATTCCCATCCATAAACTAATTTGTTGACTGGAGAGTCAAGGAGTGACTAGCAGGACCTGCTCACCCTTTAACAGCCCCATATGGTCAGTGCAAAGCCTAACGGAGAGTGGAGGATGACAGTGGACTATTGTGACCTGAATGAAGTCACACCGCCTCTTAGCACTGCTGTGTCGGACATGCTGGAACTCCAGTGTGAGTTGTAGTCAAAAGCAGTCAAATGGTGCCACAATTGATATCGCTGATGCATTTTTCTCAATCCCTCTGGCAACAGAGTGCAGGTCATAGTTTGCTTTCACTTGGAGTGGTGTCCAGTACACCTGGAATCAACTGCCCCAAGGGTGGAAACGCAGCCCGACCATTTGCCAAGGACTGATCCAGACTGCACTGTGTAGCAGTGAATAAAAACGAGACCCTCCTGGGATGGTGGAAAATGGAGAATGTCCTTTACTAATAGTTGAACAAGTTCCTATATTCAAAATGGTGCTGTAACAAAACGTGGGGGGGTGAACGCAGTCCTATCCAATCGCTTTTAAAGTTTCTTCCCAGGACATTTATAATTGGTCATCTTTTCACGGGCTTCCATCAGAACTTCAACTCCCAGCGTACACCCCGACCATTACACAACAAGCATCCTGTGTTAACTCTCTTGTAACTCCATAGCACTGGAACAGGGGAAAGCTCCAGAACACCTGCAATATATTGATGACATCATCATGTGGGGTAAGACAGAAAAAGAAGTTTTTGAGAAAAGGAAGAATATAATCCAAATTCTACACTCCTGCACAGTATTTGGAAACCTACAGAGGTATCGGTTATGCATTGCAGAATTCATCAAAAGGGAAAAACAACTCCCAAATTGGGGAATCATTTTACTGGTCAAGCGGCAAAAGGGGTTGCAGAAAAAGGTATGCAAGCAGTAATACCACAAAAAAAAATCAGTCTGTCAGGGTTTATCCCAGAATATGATAAGAAGGACCACCAGTTAATTGAATCCCTTAAGGCTGAAATTCAGAAAGGGGGATGGGCTGTTACACCTATAGGACAATTTATAGTGCCACCCCAACTCCTTTGGGAGATAACCCTGTGGGAACACAAGAGTACCCATTGGGGAGAAGAAAATCTTTTGAAACATTTGAAGAAGACAGTCATAAGAGTAGGAATGGTCGAAATTGTACAATCTATAGTAAGTAAGTGTAAAGTCCACTGTTGAAACAATCCTAATACTAGTCAAAGGGTGGTGTTAGGGATAACAAAGGCCCGAGACCTGCCTGGAGACTATCGGCAAATAGATTTTGCTGAGTTACCATGCAAAGAAGGATACAGGTACTTACTAGTGATGGTTGACACTTTTGGTGGATGACCTGAAACTTACCCCTGTTGCACTAATACAGCAAGAGAAGTGGTAAAAGTTTTACTTAACCATATAATTCCAAGGTTTGAGGTTCCTTTGGGAATGTCATCAGGCAGAGGGTTACACTTCATTTCAAAGGTTGTGGGAGAAAGTTATTCCAGTTGTGGGAATTGCTTGGGATCTACACACTCCCTACAGACCTCAGGTGAGTGGCAAAGTTGAATGCATGAATGGTACTTTCAAAACACAAATAAGCAAAATTTGTCAAGAAACATCTATGACATGAATTCAGTCCTTGCCTATAGCTTTGCTGAGAATCCACATACAACCTAGGAGGAGGGACAATATAAGTCCTTATGAGATATTATATGGCAGGTCATATCAAATCCCACATATTCCAGGAGAAATTCACATGAGGCAGAAAACTGACTTGCAAAATTATTTAATGGTCTTTGGTTCTGCTTTGCAGAAACTTCGGAGATTTGTTGTGACATCCAGACCTATAGGATTGGACAGTCCTGCTCATCTGTTCTAGCCTATAGACAGGGTCTATGTTAAATGGTGTGACAGCACCGCCCTGAAAGCTAAGTGGAAAGGGTCATTTCAAGTACTGTTGACCACCCTCACTGCGGTCAAGGTTCCTGGCAAAGGACCCTGGATTCACTACTCCAGAGTTAAGAAGGTCTCCACTCCTGGGACAAGTGAAACTGATACAGATTGTCATGGTTTTGCTGGTTCTTAGAAACTAAGTAGGAATTTTTCCCTTCCCCCTGCCCACTGCGTGCAGAACTATTAAGTGAGGACTTAAGAGACACAAAAGAAGTGGCTTGCTGGTTAATTGCTCAGAACATCTCCTAGGAAACGGGGGGGATGAGAGGCTCCTCTTTACTTTTTTCTCTTGTCTCCTGGGAAATGGGGGGGAGGAGGTTTTTTTTGGGCTGGCTGGGGAGGCTGGAACAAGGTAAGAGTGGAAGCTGTTGTTCTCGACCTGCTTGCCTGCTGTGGATCCTGCCTGGATTTTTCATCAGAGAGGAGCTGTTTTCTGGAAGTTTTTCCCCTTCCCCGTTCCTGTTTGTTTTTTTTTCCTGGAGGTGGTCCTTGTGCACATCAGGGGGAGAGGGAGGACTATGCCATGCGATTTGACCAGACAAACAGAGTGAGTTTTTGTTTTTTTTCCCATTGGGGAGGACTTATTTTTTGTTATTTCTCTCCCCCCTCTTTCTCTCCCCTTTCCCAGTGTGTGGGGAAGGGGAGGGAAACCCATTTTTTGGTTTCTCCAACACACCCCAGAGGGTGTTACCCCCACGTGGCAACGACCAGTGTTTCCACAGTGCCCTCTGCTGGTCAACATAAAGAACTGCAGGTCATGCATCTCCAGCGATCCAACAGCGCCCCCCTGGTGACTGGCACAGGACACTACAAGTTCTGCATCTCCAGTGATCCAACAGCACCCCCTGTTAACTGTGGTTAGAATTGCACCAAAGGGTGAAAAATGAACTGTTTACCTTTTCTTTTTCTTTGTTTGTTTCTTGGTGTGTTTTGTAGGGGATTATTTGTGGGTATAGGAGCATTGTTTGGTTGCTTTACTTGTTTTCTTTTGTTGTTTCTGCCAATACATACATACCTTTTAATAAAGGGTTGTTATTTTCTTTCCCTTTTCCATAATTTGTTTTTCTCTCAATCGGAGCCTCTTAATTTCAGATTTAAAATTGCTTAGAGGGAGGAGTTTGGGTCTTTTCTCATAACTCATCCTCAGTAAAACACCTGTGTCTCATTTAAACTGGGACACAGATAAAGAAGATGCAGTTTAAACTGCTCTTTTTGTGTATACTGCTGGTAACCATGTGTCGTGGTTTTGCCCACCAGCCCATCCCTGGGGCTGAGGATGGTTTTGTCCAGGTGATTTCTGGACAAAAAGCCAATCAAAAAGTTCAGTGACGCCTTTGCTAATTACATCTTTAAGAAAACGGAAGAGAAGGTTGGTGTCGCAGTTGAAATTAAGAACAGCCGCCATGTAGGAGAGAAGGTAGCGGACCCGAGGAGGGCCAAGGCCCCCTCCTCCCCGGCTTGGGCCGGGGAGGGGGGCCAGGTGCAGCATTGAAGCTTCTCTTCTTTCTTGTGAGAGAGTGAAGAAAAAAGAAGTT
Organism: Myiozetetes cayanensis; assembly: GCF_022539395.1. Lineage (NCBI taxonomy): Eukaryota > Metazoa > Chordata > Aves > Passeriformes > Tyrannidae > Myiozetetes > Myiozetetes cayanensis. Next base: position 42,729 of record NW_026087965.1, read on the forward strand.
TAAAAGACAAACTGCTTAAACGAGAAACCGCTGCAGAAGAATTCCAGCCATGAGATAACAGAATTTTCAAGGTCAAAGCTGCAGTTGCAGGAGAGAGAAGAAAAGTTTGAAGGGGGGAGAGCTGCTGTTTTTCTCCCTTTCGCTTTCCCTCCCTTCAGCAGGGTAAAGACTGAAAAATAAAACCCTGCCACCTGTAGAAATTTGTTGAGGTGAAGAGACCCCCCGTGCGGCTCACAGAGGAGCTTGTGGATGCACCAGAGATTTGTGACTGAAAAAGAAAGCCTTATGCTGGAGTAAAAGCGGCTCAGATGAGGCAGAGTCCTGTTAAAGACTTTGTGACTCTCGAAGGGGACGATGCTTATGCTGGAGCGAGACGGCTCAGATAAGCTTGGGATCTCAGTGAGAGATCCATGCTGTTACTGAAGATTTGTGACCCTGAGAGAACCTACGCTGGAGCAAAAAATGGCTCAGGTGGGATATTGGGATCCGAGTAAGGGATCCAGACTAGACCCATGCCGAGAAGTCTATCAAAGACTGTTCTCCCATGGGGAGGGACCTCCATAAGAAAACAGGGGTGAACTCTGTAACCATTATCCCCTGTAACCCTGTGGAAGAAGATCCATAGTAAGCAAGTGTCCCCTTGCAAGCCTATGGAAGGAGACTCTTCAGGACCTGGGTAACCCTCAACCTTCGGTTTTAGCCCAGGAGGGGGGTAGGCCCAGCCCTGGAGGCCAACACAGAATGAGAGAGAGATAAAGAAGTTCCAGCTGCGACGAAAGTGCTACAGAGTTACTGGAGAGAGAGAGAGCTGGAATTCTGAGAACAAAAAAGGACTGCTTCTCCTCCTTGGACTGATATAAAAAGAGGTGGGGGGAGAAGTATCTTCTGTAAATACATAATACTTTTTACTTAAGTAAAATTATTGTAGATATAATTCTTTAGTTTTAGTTTAATAATAATAATAAATACTCATACTTTTTTTTCAGTTCAGTCTCTTTTTGTCTGCATAAACCTTCTCTCAACTGATAGTAATTGTATGGGGGTATAAAAGTAAATTGAGCCAGGGCAAAACCACGACACCATGAATCAGGTTTGGAACCAAAATTTGCATTTGGCTTTAGTTCAAAATGTGTCCAATATTCTTCATAAAAATGATCACTGGATTTGTACTCAAAGGTCAACAATTGGTAAGGACAACAACTGGCATTTAATTGATATCTTCAATGCCTTAAAGTTCATAAGCATATAGATTTTAATGCAGCTTTTAGCACTTTTTTTTAAGTAATTTTAGGATAGAGCTTTTAACTAAATGCTTTTGTACCAAATTCCAAAAGGTTGCTTATGTTTCCTTGTCAAGGATTTCAGTAGATAGAGATTTTTTAGCAAGCTAAGAGACATCTAGTCTGAAGAGAGTGAACTAGAACAAGATATATCCAACATTCCTTGATATAATTGTAGTCAAAGCTATTCAGAAGGCCCAGAATCCTTGGATTTCCTCCAAGCAGGACAGAAGACTTGAGGAAGATGAAGAAGATGCGGAAAAGAGGATCATGGGACTCACCCACCCAATTTAGGGAGGTGGGCCTAAGGGCAGCCCCGAGGGAGGTTCTGGGAATGGACAAATTTCAGGATAGATGTATCTCATTAGATATGATAATTAGTTACTATTATAAAATTGTAAAAACTATACTGTGGGGTGTGTGCTAATGTATATAGTGCACCTTAAAGCACTTTATTAAAGACATGCTCTCTACCTTAACTATACCAAAATTGTCCAGAAAAATTTCTTTGATTTTAGGCAACACAACGATTGATTGTACTGCTTCTCCTGTCCTGAGTACCCATACTGATGGAATGGGGTCCAAGATCTGGAAGGGTAGAAGGAACACATGAAAATGGGAAAAATAATATCTATGAAAGCATGGAGGATATTCAGAAGATGTATAAATTATGTGGGACCTCAGTATGATGCAAATGGTGTGGAATAAGGGGTGGTCTTGTATTGGGTCTGGCTGAAATGGAGTTCATTTCCCCATAGCAGCCCTCACATTGCTGTGTTTTGCGCTGGGAGCTAGGAGAGGGTTAATACCACACCAGTGTTTTAGCTACTGCTGAGCAGGGCTGGCACAGCATCCTCTCCCCCCCCCCCCAGTCAAAGGCAAGATCCTGGGAGAAGACACAACCAGACCAGTTGACCCAAACTAACCAAAGGGATATTCCAGACCATATGAAGTCAGCTCAGATATAAAAGTCAAGGAAAGGAGGAGGAAGGGGAGGCATTCATTGTTTACATTTGCCTGCTGAGCAACCATTATGCATGCTGAAACCCTGCTTCCTGAGAAGTGGACAGACATCTCTCACTAATGGGAAGTAGAGAATAACTTTGTTATTTTCCTTTTTGCTTGTGCATGAGCAAATTTTCGCTTTTGAATGAGTAAACAGCCTTATCTCAACCTACAAATTGTTTTCCATCTTATTCTCTGTCTCCTGTCTGGTTGGGAAGGGATGTGATAGAGTGGCTTGGTGGGTACCTGGTGCCTAGTTGAGGTCAACCCACCACAAGCAGAAAGCCAAGTTGCCCCAGTCGCCACGCCAACACAGTCACCTGCTGTTGGAGTGCTGCCCCAGACACCGCTGCTACCGGACTGCCACCCTGGGATGCTTATGCTGGACCGCCACCACTCACACCTTTTTTTGGGCAAACTAGCTCTCCAGATTTTGTTTTGCCCCCATTCTCCAATTGTTTTCTTTTGTTTGGTTGAGTGGACGGGGGATGGTTGACGGGGAGGACCCTCTGCCATTCTTTTTTTTCCCTCTTTGTTCCTGGGGGACCCCGTGATGCAGTGAACTCCCTTTTTTTTGTGGGTAAGACTTTTCCCTTGTATCTTTGTGGTGCTGCTATTTATTTATCCTTGTTAGTAAACTGTTATTTTTTCACTAATAACCTCCTCACAGTTTTTGTCTCTCTATATATTCAGGAGAGACGGAGTTCATTTAATTGGAGTTCCCATCCCAATATTTGCCTTTAAACCAAGATAGCTTGGAGTTTTGATTTTTTTTAATTTTGTAGATTTTAGAAGTAGTTATATAGTGAATGTAGATTTTAGAAGTAGCAATACATTATCCCTTTACCCTTTAACACACCAACCACACATAGCGAACCCTGTTACCCATTCCCATATCAATCCCCTAAATTCCACTGGCCTGTTTAGTCTCATTTTCAAGGTAGAATTGTAGAGAACACCTTAAAATCTACGCAAGAAGATATAGCCATAAACGCAACAACCTTCAGTCCTAGAACTCTGGAAGGTCTCCAAGAACAGTATGTGTTTTGAGGAAGATGAAGAAGAGGGGGTCCCAAAACGCCCCCAGACCCAATTCTCGAGAGGTATGGCAGGGGTAGAACCTGGGCGGTGGTCAGACAGGGATTGGGTGAAAATCATTATAAAAACTGAAAACACCTGTATTCAAGAGCGCACGTTGGGGTATTCTGGAAAACCTGGGGACTCATTAAAGCCTTTGTATCCTTATCTTATGTCCTACCTAATTTGACTTGGAGTCTTTTTTTCCCCACAGTCATTTAGGCAACACCCTATTAAACCCTATTTATCTCAACCCACAAATTTTCTGGTTTTTACCCTTCCAGTTCTCTCCCTGATCCCACTGGTGGGGGAGTGAGTGAGCATCTGCAAGGGGCTTGGCTGTTGGATGAGGTGAAACCACGACACCTTGGCATCTGTTTTCCATCAAATCTTACTTATAGACTTTCATACTCTTGTTATACTTAATGGGTGTAAGATTCCCATCACTGTTTTCTGGGTGGTACTTTGACTCTTTTTAATTAGCTTTATATTTTTATAAGACGCATACCTGCCTCTTAGGCTGGTAGATGATTGTAAAAGACTTAGACTAGTAGGGAAAGACAAATGCAGGGACTGGGAGAATGAAGACCCTGAGTCCCCTGTAGGAGAGGATCAGGTTTGAGACAATCCAAGGAACCTGAATGTGCACAAGTCTATGGGACCCAATAAGATCATAGAATCAGATGGGTTGGAAAGGACCTCCGAGATCATCAGGTCCAACCCTTGATCCACTACCACCACAGTTACTAGACTGTGGCACTAAGTGCCACATCCAGTCTCTTCTTAAATACCTCCAGGAACAGAGAATCCACCACCTCCCTGGGTAGTCCATTCCAATGCCTGATTACCCTCTCCATAAAGAATTTCTTCCTAACATCTAACCTAAACCTCCCTTGGCAGAGTATGAGACCATGCCCTCTTGTCTTACTGATAGTTGCCTGGGAGAAGAGATCAACCCCCACCTGACTACAATCTCATCTCAGGTAGTTATAGAGAGTGATGACGTCTCCCCTGAGCCTTCTCTTCTCCAGACTAAACATCCCCAGCTCCCTCAGCCTCTCCTCATAGGACTTGTGCTCAAGTCCCTTCACCAGCCTGGTTGCTCTTCTCTGGACCTGCTCCAGCACCTCAATATCCTTCCTGATCTGAGGGACCCAGAACTGAACACAATACTCCAGGTGTGGTCTCACCAGCACTGAGTACAGGGGAAGAATCACTTCCCTGGCCCTGCTGGTCACACTGTTCCTGATACAGGCCAGGATGCCATTGGCCTTCTTGGTCACCTGGGCACACTGCTGGCTCATGTTCAGCTTCCTGTCCATGGGTCCTGAGGCAGCTGGCAAATAAAGTTGCTAAGCCACTATCCATCATTTTTGAAAAATCATGGCAGTCAGGTGAAGTTCCTGATGACTGGAAAAAGGGAAATATAACCCATATTTTTAAAAAGGGGAAAGCCTCTGTGTCCCACACAACATCCTTGTCTCAAAACTGGAGACACATGGATTTGATGCATGGATAATTCGGGGGGATAAAGAACTGGTTGGATGGTCACACTCAAAGAGTTGTTGTCAACGGTTCATTGTCCACATGCAGACCAGTGACGAGTGGTGGCCCTTGGGGGTTGCTTCTGGGGTCAATACTGTTCAACATCTTTGTTGGTAACATGGACAGTGGGATCGAGGGCACCCTCAGCAAGTTTGACAATGACACTGAACTGTGTGGTGCAGTCAACACACTGGAGGGAAGGGATGAGCGCTCCAGAGGGAACTGGACAGGTTTGAGAGGTGGACCAATGCAAACCTCATGAAATTCAACAAAGCCCAGTTCAAGGTCCTACACCTGGGTCAGGGCAATCCCAAACACAACTACAGGTTGGGTGAAGAAGTGATTGAGAGTAGCCCTGCAAAAAAAGGCTTGGAGATGACGGGTGATGAAAAACTGTGATGGTTTTGATCTAGATCTTCCTGGTGACCAGTTTGCAACCAAGGAAGTGGTCAAGTACCCAGTATTCCATACGATTTTTATGTAAACCAGGGTATAAATAAGTTAGAGATTAGAGACCTTGCTCTCTTCTCTTCCAGCGAGGTTCAGGAACAGTGGGTCCCTGCGTTGGTCTCGCTTATCTAAGGCTGAGGCATGCAGCGTCCACTGTCCTGCCACATGGAGGTTTGGAGAGTGCTGACCGTGTCTGCCAATCCTGCTTTTCTAAGGGACGTGGTGAGATTTGTTTTACTAATTATTTTACTAGTTCTCAGGTTTGATTGCGCATATCTATTCAGTGTCCCTTTTTGTTCCCTTTTGTCCTGTTTTTCCCCTTTCCCTATCCCTTCGGGGGGAGGATTCCCTTTTACTGTGTATATAGCATCTTAACTGTATATAACTGTGATTTACGTAAATATATATATATTTTTTTATATAAGCAACCTGACTTTGGGTTCTTTAATTTTTATAGTTTTTTTTTCTTTCTTTGCCCTAAGGGAAGAAGGAAGGGGGAAGGGGGGGATTGCTACTGGAGGTTTGGGCATTTGGCAGGGAGCCAAGGTCCAAACTATCACAGATTTTTGGTGGTCCGGTACGGGGAGATTGTTTTGGTTATCCCGGTTTGTTTTGGAACAGTTACCGGGAAAACTACCAAGAGAGACTTGTTTATATAAACAAACCTTTTGTTTAAGAACAGAGAGAAAGAATAATATAACAATGGTTATTCTAACTACTTGTTTCATTGTATTAGCTATATTTGTGCCTGTTTTGGGCTATCCTGTAGGGAAATGCCCAACTGGAGATGAATGGGAGGAGTATATCCCTTTCTTTGATTGGGATGAATGGAAGGAGTATCTCACTTTCCTTGATTGGAATGAATGGAAGGAGTATTTCACTTTCCTTGATTGGAATGAATGGAAGGAGTATTTCACTTCCCCCAATTTTGACATCAAAGGCCTGCTAAAGGAGATCCCCATCATTACAATTGGCTCCAATTTTTACTTAAATTTTTTAGTAACAATCCTAGTACTGGTGAAGGCGATGAAAGAGTTATTTAAAACTGGAAGAATGGTGTTGTGTTGCTTTCCGTGTTGTAGAAAAGGTCAGACCTCTAGAGGATTCGCTGGAACTTTGGGAAGGGTCTTGGAAAGGCCAGTTTCTGGATGGCAAGGAGCATGGGTAAATTTTGGCAAACTGGTAGGGCGTGTGACACGTCCCGTTATTTGGGACTTCACGCCAGAACAAGTGTCTAATCCTGACGAGATGACACATTGTTTAGTTGAAGGATGTCTTTCATACGATGACCCAAATACACAGTTCCTTGTTTTATGTTGGGGTCTAGCGACAGTTTATAGAACTGCCACAGATCACTATCAAAAGCCTAGGGCAGAGGCAGAAAGTCAAACTATGTCGCCTGAAACAAATGATGCCCCTATTGAGTCCACAGACGTGGGGATACAGGCTCAACCAGAAATCAGCACCGTCTCTAATAAACTGACTGAGTGTGGAACACAAACTCAACCTGAAGTTAGCGCTGTCTCCATTAATTCAACTGAGCATGGAACAAAGACCCAACCTGAAGTCAGCGCCATCTCTATTAAGTCGATTGAGTGTGGGACTCAGACTCAACTTGAAGTCAGCATAGCTTCTGCTAAATCTGTTGAAACTGGAGTCCAGACCATAGATCTCATGGACACTGGAACTCAAACTACGACATCTAATGTTAAGGCTACGACAGAGATGAAGACCCAAACTACCAACCCGAGAATCACTATTGCCCCCCTAACTAAGAAGAAGATATGGATAAGGGATACTGCAGAAGCTACAGGTCTAGTTCCACGATTAAGGCGTATAAAAGGAGGAGGAGGAGGAGGAGGAGGAGGTGGAGGAGGAGGAGGAGGAGGAGGAGGAGGGTGGAGGAGGAGGAGGAGGAGGAGGAGGAAGGAGGAGAAAGAAGAAGAAGAAGAAGAAGAAGAAGAAGAAGAAGAAGAAGGAGTAAAGGGACTTGCCATCCCCATGGAACCTATCCCATCCAGCCATGTAGTAGTGGACGAATGGATGGTTGCAAAAGAGGAAGAAGCAGCAGCGAGAGAAGGAGTGCGCCCAAAAGAATTAGGAGCGCGTCCAATGGAAAAGGGAGTACACCTAAAGGAAGAAGAGGCGACAGCACAGATGGTAAATAAACCACCAAAGACAAGGTTGACACCCAAATATTCTCTTCCTGACTTTCCAGCGGAGGATACAGAAGAACGGTTGAGACCTTCATCCCAAAGTCTGAAGGACTACTCGCTACCTCCACCTCGTGGACTTAGACAACAGAGTAGACATCTATCCCCGCTACATGCTCAGTCTCTGCCTCCACGTGAGAGAGGCAGAGAGAGAGAGAAAGTGGTTCAACGTAGAAGCGTCAGAAGGGAAGTAGAAATGGTTCCACGGAGGAGAGACCCTTATTCCGGAGCAGCAGTTGTGCGAACGAGTGAGGTACTGGGAACAATGACCCCAGTAGAGTTCTGGGATCTACGACGGGATTACAGCCGCTGGACTGGTGAACAAATTCTTACCTGACTGGTACGATGTTGGGATAATGGAGCCAGAAACCACTTGTTAAGAGGGTCAAGAAGCACAGTAACTAGGATCCCTCGCTCAAGACGGTGAAATAGAACAAGAAATCGCAAGAGAGACATACAATCTCAGTCTCTGGCTCCGAATCCTCCATGCTGTGAGGGAAAAATATCCATTTAAAGAATACTTAATGAGCTCTCCGAAAAAGTGGATGAGTGCAGAAGAAGGTGTCCAACACTTACGAGAATCAGCTATGCTGGAACTCATTTATTGCAACTCAGATTATTATGACTGTTTAGAACCAGAGAAGATTTCATGTACAGAGCCAATGTGGAGGCAAGTGATTAGAGGTGCCCCTGCATACCTCAACTGCTTAATATCAGTATATAATCCAAAAACAGATGAACCAACTGTGGACACCATGTGTTCATGGATACGGACCATAGCAGAAAATTTGGAAAGGTCCTCCAATGCCCGACACCGACCTACCCATCCTAGGGAAGCAATGGAGAGGCCCTATGAATATTTCAGATATGAAGATGACTATAGGGATAGAGATGATAGAGTCTATATAGACTATAGAGACTATAGAGGCAGACCAATAAAATGGTTTTGACCACGATTTCGACCTCGATCTTGGTCCCGGCCTCGTTCACAGTCTCCTTTCTTAGTATGCAGAAGGAAAGGAAACCCCAGACGGAGATCACGGAATCAACTGTGGTCCTATCTGTGCAGCAAGGGAGAAAACATGAAGAAGTGGGATGGTGAACCCACTTCCAAACTCGAGGCCAGAGTAAGAGAGTTACAACAAAAGGAAAACAACAAAAAGGTTGTCTACGTGGTTGATGCAGATGCTCTGCAACCTCTGAAACACAAAAAGATGGAGGTCCGCTTTGACAATAACAAGAAGGTTTCCAAGAAGGCAAAGTCAGACGATGAATACTCTGATCAAGACCAATAGAGGGGCCCTGCCTTCTGCCAGGAGAAGGATAGGGACAAGGAAGATAACAGGGTTTACTGGGTTGTGTGGGTTCGATGGCCTGGTACATCGGATCCTCAGAGATACCAGACTTTACTGGACACTGGTGCCCAGTGTACTTTAATGCCATCGGAACATAAGAGTATGAAGGTTGTTTCTATTTCTGGAGTGACCGGAGGATCTCAAGAGTTGTCAGTGGTAGAGGCCGATATGAGTTTGACAGGAGACCAATGGTAAAAGCATTCCATTGTAACGGGACCAGAAGCCCCTTGCATTCTTAATATGGACTACCTAAAAAGAGGATACTTCAAAGACCCAAAGGGGTACCGATGGGCTTTTGGTGTAGCCACGGTGATTGAAGAGAAGTCCAAGCAATTGTCTGCCCTATCTGGCCTCTCAGAAGACCGTTCTGCTGTGGGACAACTCCGAGTCAAAGATCAGCAAGTGCCAATAGCCACTGCAACTGTACACAGGCGACAGTACAGGACAAACCGAGATGCTGTGATCCCCATTCACAAGATGATCAGGAAGTTAGAGAGTCAAGGGGTGGTCAGCAGAACACACTCACCCTTCAATAGCCCTATCTGACCTGTACGTAAATCCGATGGAGAATGGAGACTGACAGTGGACTATCGTGGCTTGAATGAAGTCACGCCACCATTGAGTACTGCTGTGCCAGACATGTTGGAGCTCCAGTACGAGTTGGAGTCCAAGACAACAAAGTGGTACGCCACTATTGATATTACTAATGCATTTTTCTCCATTCCCTTGGCAGCAGAGTGCAGGCCACAGTTTGCTTTCACCTGGAGGGGTGTGCAATACACCTGGAATCGACTGCTCCAGGGGTGGAAGCACAGTCCAACCATTTGCCATGAGTTGATCCAGGCCACCCTAGAGAAGGGTAAGGCCCCAGAGTGCCTGCAGTACATCGATGACATCATTGTATGGGGGGACACAGTAGAAAAAGTTTTTGAAAAAGGACAAAAGATCATCCAGATTCTCCTCGAGGCCGGTTTTCCTATCAAGAGAAATAAAGTCAAGGGACCTGCCAGAGAAATCCAGTTCCTAGGGGTGAAATGGCAAGATAGACGTCGTCAGATTCCAACAGACATCATCAATAAGATCGTAGCAATGTCTCCACAAACAAACAAGAAAGAAACCCAAGCTTTTCTGGGAACCATAGGCTTCTGGAGGATGCACATCCCCGAATACAGCCAAATTGTAAGCCCTCTTTACTTTGTGACCCATAAAAAGAACAACTTCCAATGGGGTCCTGAACAACAACAGGCTTTCAGGTAAATCAAGCAAGAGATTGCACATGCCGTGGCTCTTGGTCCAGTCAGGACAGGACCAGATGTAAAGAATGTACTTTACAACTGGAGATAAAGGTCCCTCCTGGAGCCTCTGGTAAAAAGTACCTGGCGAGATGCGAGGGCAACCACTTGGTTTCTGGAGTCGAAACTACAGAGGTTCTGAGGCCAATTACACCCCTATGGAAAAAGAAATCTTAGCAGCATATGAAGGCATACAAGCAGCCTCAGAAGTGATTGGTACCGAAACACAGTTCTTCCTGGCACCCCGATTACCAGTGCTGAACTAGATGTTCAAGAGTAAGGTACCCTCTACGCATCATGCCACCGATGCCACGTGGAGTAAGTGGATGGCTTTGATTACGCAACGTGTCCGAATGGGAAACTCGAATCACCCTGGAATTTTGGAAATTATAACCAATTGGCCTGAAGGTGGGAACTTCAGTCTGGTGGATGAAGAAGAAGAAGAACCAGTGAGTTGAGCTGAAGAAGCTCCGCCATATAATCAGCTGCCAGATGAAGAGACACGCTATGCCCTTTTCACTGACGGTTCTTGCCGCATTGTAGGAAGGAGTCAGAAGTCAAAAGCAGCTGTGTGGAGTCCCACCCGATGGGTGGTAGAAGCCACTGAAGGTAAAGGCGAATCAAGTCAGTTTGCAGAACTCAAAGTTGTCCAATTGACCCTAGACATTGCAGAAAGAGAAGGATGGTCAAAGCTCTACCTCTACACTGATTCGTGGATGATAACCAATGCCCTGTGGGGATAGCTAGACAGGTGGAAGAAAATGAATTGGAGATGTAGAGGAAAACCCATCTGGGCTGCTGATTTGTGACAAGACATCGTTGCTAGAGTGAAAAAACTGAATGTGAGAGTCCGCCATGTAGATGCCCATGTGCCCAAGGATCGAGCTAATGAGGAACACGCTCATAACAGACAGGTAGACCACGCTGCACAAGTCAAGGTGTCACAAGTAGACCTAGACTGGCAGCAAAAGGGAGAGTTGTTCCTAGTTCGATGGGCTCATGATGCTTCAGGTCATCAGGACCGAGATGCCACCTATAGATGGGCACAAGATCGAGGGGTGGATTTGGCCATGGACACTATTTCCCAGGTTATCCATGACTGTGAAACCTGTGCTGCCATTAAACAGGCCAAAAGGTTGAAGCCCCTATGGTATGGTGGACGCTGGGACAAGTATAGAAACGGAGAAGCATGGTAGGTTGACTACATCACATTGCCACAAACCCGCCAAGGTAAACACTATGTGCTTACCATGGTGGAAGCGACTACTGGATGGTTAGAGACATATTCGGTACCACATGCAACAGTCCAGAATACCATTCCAGGTCTCGAGAAGCAAGTCCTGTGGAGACATGGCACTCCAGAACGAATTGAGTCAGACAACGGGACTCATTTCAAGAATAATCTGGTGGCCACTTGGGCACGGGAGCATGGTATTGAATGGGTATATCACATTCCATATGATGCACCCACTGCTGGAAAAGTTGAAAGGTATAATGGACTGTTAAAAACAACTCTGAAGGCACTAGGTGAGGGAACTTTCAAGAACTGGGACAAGCACTTAGCCAAGGTCACCTGGCTAGTTAACACTAGAGGTTCTGTCAATCGAGCTGGTCCTAGCCAGGCAGAATCCCTGCACACTGTAGATGGAGAAAAAGTTCCAACGATCCATCTGAGAGGTATGTTAGGGAAGACTGTTTGGATTACTCCTCCTTCAGGTCAAGACAAACCCATTCGTGGGATTGTTTTCGCTCAAGGGCCCGGAAATACCTGGTGGGTAATGAGAAAGGATGGAGATATCCACTGTGTGCCCCAAGGAAATTTAACCTTGGGGAAAGACTAATCATGTGCTTTGAGTTGTGTTTTGCAGGAAACCAGTCACCAGATGAGAAAGGTCTGAACAGTTGATGCCGGTATCCAGTGATAAACCAGCCCAGACCAGAGAACCAGCCCTAAAACCAGAACTGTAATTGTCACCAAAGGGCCAAGAATCCGAATCAAGTTAATCCTGATGCTGATTCTTCTACAACAAGATGAATGCTCTAAAGAATGAACAAGGACTATATATATATATATGTATATGTGTATATATGCGCGGGATATAAGCAAACACGAAATATAGGTGTTACATAAAAATAGTATGGAATAAGGGTTGGAGAATGTGATGGTTTTGGTCTAGACCTTCCTGGTGACCAGTTTGTAACCAAGGAAGTGGCCATGTACCCAGTATTCCATATGTTTTTTACATAAACCAGAGTATAAATAAGTTAGAGATTAGAGGCCTCGCTCTATTCTCTTCCGGCGAGGTTCGGGAACAGTGGGTCCCTGCGTTGGTCTCGCTTATCTAAGGCTGAGGCCTGCAGCGTCCACTGTCCTGCCACATGGAGGTTTGGAGAGTGCTGACCGTGTCTGCCAATCCTGCTTTTCTAAGGGACGTGGTGAGATTTGTTTTACTAGTTATTTTACTAGTTCTCGGGTTTGATTGCGCATATCTATTCGGTGTCCTTTTTTGTTCCCTTTTGTCCCTTTTTTCCCCTTTCCCTATCCCTTCGGGGGGTGGATTCCCTTTTACTGTGTATATAGCATCTTAACTGTATATAACTGTGATTTACGTAAATATATATATATATTTTTATATAAGCAACTTGACTTTGGGTTCTTTAATTTTTATAGTTTTTTTTCTTTCTTTGCCCTAAGGGAAGAAGGAAGGGGGAAGGGGGGGCCGCTACTGGAGGTTTGGGCATTTGGCAGGGAGCCAAGGTCCAAACTATCACAAAAACTCACCATGAGCCAATGGTGTGAGCTCCCAGCCCAGAAAGTCAACAGAATCCTGGGTTGCATGCAAAGGTGTGTGGCCAGCAGGTTGAGGGAGGTCATGCCCCCAACATAAGAAAGACATGGAATTGTTGGAGGAAGTCCAGAGGAAGCCATGAAGTTGGTAAGGGGACTGGACAATCTCCCCTATGAAGACAGGCTGAGAAATTCGGGGTTGTTTATCCTGGGGAATAGAAGGTTGTGTGGAGACCTCATAGCAACCTTCCAGTGTCTGAAGGGGCCTCCAGGGAAGATGGAGAGAGACTCTTTGTCAGGAACTGTAGTGACAGGACAAGGGGCATTGGTTTCAAACTGAAAGAAAGTAGATTTAGATTAGACATTAGGAAGAAATTCTTTACTGTGAGGGTGGTGAGACACTGGCAGAGGTTACCCAGGGAGGTTGTAGATGCCCCAACCCTGGTAGTGTTCAAGACCAGGTTGGATAAAGCCTTGAGCAACCTGGTCTAGTAGGAGGTGTCCCTGCCCATGGCATGGTTGGAACCAGACAATCTTTAGGGTCCCTTCCAACTCAAACCATTCTATGATTCTATGATATTCACATTGGACTTGATAAGCACTGAAGCATTTAGCTCACCTCCATTTTATATCCATCCCAACCCGCACAGCTTCAAAAAAACCCATCAGTGCTAAAATCTCTGTGCCACATCATGGTCCTTCAGGGCTCTCCAGCTCTGCTGGCACAGAGCAGGCAGGACCAGGTTCAGTAGGAATGATGCTGCCCACTCACTCGCCCCTGCCACAATGTTGTTCCTCCCCAGCACCTCTGCTGCTGCTACCAGTTGCCCTTACAAACACAAGGCACATGTTTCCATACTTCCCACAAGTGACTCTTTCCTTGCCTCCTCTTTTTTTTGAATTGTTGGGGCTTACAGTGCTTTTATAGCACTTCACACATTTGTTTTTATTCACAAAGTACACAGATTACAGCAAATTAAATTAATTACAGTTAGGACATCTACACTCACAAGGGTCACATCTCAAGCAACTGGCTAGTCAAAGCTGCTTCTTTTGTTCTGAAATGTTTACAAGCCTTTAATTCAGTACACTGGGGGATTCAGCAATTCCTGGAAGTAGCTTATACAGGCATAGAACTTCCTATTGCTTATTGTTCATATGTCACATGCAATAATGCCACAGGCCCTGGAGCAGGGAAGGGAAAGGACTGGCAGAGATTCCTCCATGCCCTACAACCTGGAATTGCAGCATTCTTGCTAATTTTATTCTCTTGGTATTTGACTGATTATGCATGGTTCTAGGTCTCCAAAATTTTTTCCCCCAGTGCTTATTTTCATGAGGCAACAGAAGGAAGAAAATTTGAGTCATGGAGATCTTTCATATTAGCTATGAAAAATAGGTTAAATTGGTTTTTGTGCATGCAAAGATTGCAACCCAGCCCTTGCATTTTTGTTTCTGTCATTGACATAAAATTCTATTCATCTCAGAAAGAGCAGGGAAGTCCCAATTATGCTAGGATGAAAGGATGGTTTCATCTTCCTTTTTTTTAATGCATTTTTTTAAGATAATGGGAAACAACTTCTCCCAAATGTCAGAAAAAGTATTTCCCCCCACCCTAACAGCTTCTTTTTTCAGTTATTCCTGAACTGGAAAGAGTATACTCTGTCTACTAGCATAATTTTACAATAATAGGGGGGAGAGGGAAGTTTTCATTGTGTGCAATGGACAAATGATAGTGATGATCTGAGCCACTCCATATTAATTCATTTTAAGATGTATATACCAATAAGGTGAGGTCCTGGCAATAACCATTTGTTGCAGAATGCAAATGAATTTTAAACACTTTATACTCTGAAAATATTGTGCATGCATGAATGTCTCATTTTCAGTGTAAACAAGCCTAAAGGAGTTCTCTCAGCCATGAAGTACACTAAAAGCAAATCTCTGAAGAGAACTTACTCTTCCTGCAGGTGAATTACTTGTTGGGAGTGCATGTCAGGTACCACTTCAAGCTCCCAGATAGAACCTTTCTGCCCCAGAAAGGTCAGATTTCCCAGGATGCGACTGTTCCTTTACTCCCAGTCTTTATATAGGGGTAGTCACTGACCCCTTATAGTATCCAAAATTTGGTTAATTTAAAAAAATCATGTAACTGGTGGTTTATAAATGTATCAATCAAATATGCGGAAACCTCAGTTCCATTTTCATAGACTTACAGCTCTCTAAAAAATAAAGGATATGTTGAATGCCCATGCATTGAGAATTATAAAATGCAGAAAAGACAAATCTATATAAAATGTCTCCACTGGGTCAGCAAATTTTAACATTGCCCATATATTTGCTAGCAAGTTTTGCAAAATTGGAGAATGTTGTCAGTGTTTCAAATCAAATGAGATGTTCCATTCATTCTAACATCTTTCTTCCCCCTGCTAAGTCTCAAAGTGTTCAGGAACCTGAGCAGCAGTCCAAAGCCTCATCAGGACCCAGAAGCCCTTAGCAGCCAACCAAGGGGGGGGCAGTGATGGGAGCATCTGCGGGAGATTTAAATGGCTCTAGGGAGCGACCCAGAGCGCAGCAAACAGGAGTGGGAAAACAGGCGTGGTATGTCACTGAGGGTGTGGCTCAGCAGTTTGCACAACAGTAGCAGGCAAAGGGGCGTGACATCAGTGAGGGTGTGGCATGGCAGTTTGCAAGGCAGTTTGTGCAGGCAGGGCAAGCAGGAAGGACTCCTCTCTGACCATCCGGGAGCAGCCAATAGAGGCAGCAAATGGACTTAGTAGTTGGTAAGGAAGAGCAAAGAGAGTCTTTCAGGTAAGTCTTATTAGCATATTAATTTAAACTTCCTCTGTAGCTGGAAGAGTCACTGAACCAGCTGTGTCAGAGGCCTCCAACCAGACAGGCCTGCTGATGGTAGACACAACTCCCCAGGTCACAGGTTGCCAGGAGTGCCTGATGCCTCTTCACAAGGTTGGGACAGACTAACAGTTATTTTGCAGAAGGTATGCCATGGTTGAAGAGCTGTGTCGACAGATGAAGGAGCTACAGGAGAGAGTGGACAGGCTGTGTAGTATTCAAGTAAATGAGCAAGAGAGAGACCAATTATTCTCAGAGATGGTACAGCCTCGAGACTCTCAGGAGTCTCAAACCTCCATTGTAGTGGAGAAGCAGGTGGACTCAGAACCTTGCAGAATCAAAGGACTGTTACTCAAGGGTCTGTTAAAGATGAAGGCTGGAAGTAGGTCGCTGCACATACCAGAAGGAAGGTTCCTCCTCCTTCTCAGAATTTGACAAGTAGGACTGGTACCTTCTACAACAGGTATGAGGCTCTGGAACTAGAAGGCCAGACAACTGATGAGGTGGGTAAAGGTCCTGGGATAGAGTGGCCTCCTAAAGCAACGCCACCTGTACCTCACATCATGACTTCCTCTGTTAAGAGGAAAAGAAGGGTAATTGTAATAGGAGACTCCCTTCTAAGGGGAACAGAGGGCCCAGTATGCAGACCGGACCCAACTCACAGGGAAGTCTGCTGTCTCCCAGGGGCTCGGATAAGGGACATTACTGGAAAACTCTCCAGTCTAGTAAGGTCCTCTGATGTGAGTAGTCAAAACACTACATGATCCCAGTTTAGGGGGTACAAGCTGGAACATTTATTAAACATGTGCTTCACAATATAAAAGTCTGGTGGGCAGGACATATTAATGAAGGGGACGAGTTGTGTTAACTAGAGGATGGGTTATGTTAATGTAGTGGTTTGACCTTGGCTAAATGCCAAGTGTCCACCCAAACCACACAAACCCCTCGTCCCAGAGGGAGAGGAGAAAAGAAAAAAAAAAAAGTAAAACCGAAACTCACTAAGAAAAAGGCAGTTTATATTTACACAAAGAAGGAAAGGAAAAAAACCTAAAAACTAAAACCACTACAAATACAGCAAAGAGAACCAACAGTAAATTTTACTTCCCCACACGAAACAGAGCATTCCCTCCTCCAAGACACAGCTATCCGCCCGGTTAGCTATCCTGGAAGAAGAAACTCCCTCATCCTCACTGTCTTTTATATCTGAGCTGACGTAACATGGTATGGAATATCTCTTTGGTCAATATGAATCAGGTGACCTAGCCTAGTTCCCTGACTAGGGGAAGAGGAAATGTTGTTTAGCTAAACAAACCCACTACAGTTAACTAGATGACTAAACAATTCTCTGCTAAGGTGATGCAAAGTGGTTAGTATTTCTCCATAGCAAGGAGCCACATGGGGGGAGGAAAAAAAAGGATTTGATTTTGGCATCATTGGCATAAGTGAACCCAGGTGGGATGAGTCCTGTGACTGGAGTGCCCTGTTGGATGGTTACAGGCTCTTCAGGAGGGATAGGCAAGGCAGAAGAGGCCGAGGAGTGGCACTGTATGTAATAGAAAGATTAGAATGTATGGAGCTCACAACTGACAATGGCACAGTTGAGAGCCCCTGGGTAAGAATCAAGAGGCAAACAAATAATGTGGATGTCACCATGGGAGTCTGCTATAGACCTCCCAGCCAGGATGATGACACCGACTATTTATTCTTTGAGGAACTAAGGGACACTTCCAAGTCAACTGCCCTTGTCCTTATGGGGGACTTCAACTTGCCAGAAATAAACTGGGAGCATCACACAGCTGGTTTAACCCAGGCCAAAAAATTCCTAAAACACCTGGATGACAACTTCATGGAACAGGTCCTAAGGGAGCTGACTCAGAAAGATGTTCTCCTTGATCTGCTGCTTGTCAATAGAGTGGATCTTGTGAACAAAGTGGTGATTGGTGGCCATCTTGGCCACAGCAACCATGAAGTGATCGAGTTCAAAATGTCTGTTGACAGAAGGAAAAGTGCCAGCAAAACCTCAACCCTGGACATGAGGAGAGCAGACTTCAGGCTGCTCAGGGAATGAGGCCCCCTGGGAAAATGTTTTTGCAGGTGCTGGGATCCATCACTGCTGGTCACTTTTCAAACATCACCTCCTAAGGGCACAGGAGCAGCAATTTCCAAATGTTGGAAGTCAAGCAGGCAAGGCAGAAGGCCGGCTTGGCTGAGCAGGGATCTTCTCTTGGAGATAAGGCAAAAAAGGAAGGGGTGTGCCCAGTGGAAGCAAGTTCAGGTGACATAGTGTTTTGGGTTTAGATTCTCTTGTTGAATTTCCCCATGCCACCATGGGTTTTTGGGGCTGCTTGCCAATAACCGATAGCAGTGTGCCCCCCCTGCCTCCTGCTGCTGGGGGAACAGCCACAGAGAGAGGAGGGGAGTGGACGGGGGGAGACGAGATCCCCTGGAGCAGCGATCCCATGAGAACT
Source organism: Myiozetetes cayanensis (assembly GCF_022539395.1). Classification (NCBI taxonomy): domain Eukaryota; kingdom Metazoa; phylum Chordata; class Aves; order Passeriformes; family Tyrannidae; genus Myiozetetes; species Myiozetetes cayanensis. The sequence continues at coordinate 61,055 of NW_026087965.1, forward strand.
GGGAAGAATAAAAGAGCCAGCAGTTTCTGGCTTTCTCTCTCTCTGTCTGTAGGACCTGCCGTATGGACTCAGAAAGCCCCCATGCCCTTTCAGAGGCACTGCAGCCACCGCTGCCTTGCTTGCTCCTGCCAGGGAACATGGTCTTTGTTTTGGGATGGCAGCAGAGAAGGAACTGCCCAGCCGCTGCCTGTGCTGGCTTGCTGCAGCCTCCACTTCTCCACCAATCAAGACTGCCACACACCCCCATGCTATGGTGTCTGGAGTTGGTGAGCCTTGCTGCCCACCACCACCCGCACATCATCCAAGGACTGAGCCACCAGTGCCCTCCACAGCTCTGACCTGCCTGCTTCCTGCTGCTCACTGCCCCAACCTGCTGGCTTCCCACTGCCTGCCAGAGTACCAATACACCTCAGGCAGAGCAGAGCTGCCTGCCTGTCCCTTCCTGCTGCCCCCATTGTGGTTGCTGCTGTGTGGCAGCACCAGGACTGCATTGTTGGCTCGGCAGTGCAGAAGTGAAAGAGTGATTTCTGGGTGACATTTTCTCTCTTATTGTGTGGGTGTTGTTTTGTTCTGTTCTCCTTTTTTAGTAAACTGTTATTTCACTTCTACACATTGCTTGAAAGTCTCATATTTTCAAATTTACAATAAGTTTGTGAGGGAGGGGTTTCTATTCCATCAGAGGTCCTGCCTCCTAGCATACATTGTCTTCAAACCAAGACAATAATTTGGCATATCCCACTGTGGGGCATTGAGAGGAAAAGTAGAAACAGAATAACAGTTTTGAGTAATCCATTTGTGTATTGGATATAGAACTCCTCAGATATCATGTTGTTCAACTTATTCCTGGGTTTTTGGCATGTATTCTTGCATACGTATTTTCCATTTATAGGTGGTTATCTCAAAATAGGTTCTATAACCAGGGCAACTGTTTCTATTCTTCAGTTCATAACTTGGGGTGGTAAATTCAATGCCTATAAGTCTCCTTTGGAATGTGTGTTCAGGGCTATATTACTATCATAACCTATGCTATTATCCTTGGGGATTTACTGATAATGGTACCTATTCTTGAGGAGAAATGCAGGGGAGCATTTTTTCCCAACCCTTCACCCATTTCTCCTTCAGGCCCACCACAACAGTTTTTGAAGAGTTTAAATTCCCTCTAGATGTTAAAGATACCATATTTTTGCGGATGTTTTTGTTATGTTTATTCACTACAGTCCACTCAGTATTTAGAGACAGGCTGAGGGTTCTTTGGGTAGATACCCCAGAGACACTGTCCAGAAATCTGCCCCAGATACTACGGATGCTGTCCAAGAACCTGCCCCAGGGGCTGCAGGCACGGCCCAACAGCCTGCTCCAGACATGAACCATCCTGATTGGATAGGCGTGTGGGAAGAGATAGGCCAAGTGTTGAAGGAATATTTTGCCCCAAGAGTTTGGAAGCTCCCCCCGATCAAACACAGATCCCTAGTAAGATTGCACAGTGCTTAAGGGAAAACCACTCCATCAGTTCCAGAGAGGGCCAACTCATTGCAATGTGCTTGACCCTGGCCAATGCTTATTGTACCGTAGTCTTAACTGTACAGCATCACCTACAATCAGAGGGGAAGAAAAACAGTGGAACAGGAAAACCAACAGACATCATGATTGCCCAGCCTCCAGCCAAACCAGAAGGGCAACCACAGCCAGTAGCAGTTGCACCCATGAAAAAGAGAAAGTATAAAACTATGCCAGTATGTCTGGTTAATGAGGACGGGGAACCAGAGCCTTCACAACCAGTGGAGGAATCAGAGCCCAAGATCATCACTGAGTCCCCATCCTTAGACATGCTGCGTAATCTGCGAAAAGATCTCACTCGACTACAAAACGAGCCCATACCAACTTGGCTGCTCCCCATTTGTGACACTTCTGGCGATGGCACCATCATGGACAGTTCTGAAGCAACACACAGGATCCCTCTCCCAAGATGCAGGTATTGACCAGGGGTTCGTAAAGAAGCGAGAACCTCTCAGCCTCTGGAAACGCCTCCTAGTGAGTGTAAGGGAGAGATACCTCTGTGGAGAAGGTCTGCAGCGGTAGCAAGACTCCTGGAACAAGGGATCCAATGACTCAGAGAGATAACTGTGCTCAAGATAATCTTCTCCAGCAACAGGCCAGACTCCACATGTGGCTGAAACTCATACACATATAAATGCCTACTTCATAGAATCATAGAATCATAGAATAGATTGGGTTGGAAAAGACCTCCAAGATCATCAAGTCCAACCCCTGATCCAACTCTAATTACTATATCATGGCACTAAGGGCCATGTCCAATCTCTTTTTAAAAACTTCCAGGGATGGTGAATCCACCACCTCTCTGGGCAGGCCGTTCCAATGCCTGATCACCCTCTCTGTAAAGAATTTCTTCCTAACATCTAACCTAAACTTCCCCTGGCAGAGCTTGAGCCCATGTCCCCTTGTCCTGTTGTTGGTTGCCTGGGAGAAGAGACCAACCCCCACCTGGCTATAACTTCCCTTCAGGTAGTTGAAGAGAGTGATGAGGTCACCTCTAAGCCTTCTCTTCTCTAGACTAAACAATCCCAGCTCCCTCAGCCTCTCCTCATAGGACTTGTGCTCAAGTCCCTTCACCAGCCTGGTTGCTCTTCTCTGGACCCGCTCCAGCACCTCAATATCCTTCCTGAACTGAGGGGCCCAGAGCTGAACACAATACTCAAGGTGCGGCCTCACCAACGCAGAGTACAGGGGAAGGATCACTTCCCTGCTCCTGCTGGCCACACTGTTCTTGATGCAGGCCAGGATGCCATTGGCCTTCTTGGCCACCTGGGCACACTGCTGGCTCATGTTCAGCTTCCTGTCAATCAGCACCCCCAGGTCCCTTTCCACCTGGCTGCTCTCCAGCCACTCTGTCCCCAGCCTGTAGCGCTGCAGGGGGTTGTTGTGGCCAAAGTGCAGGACCCGGCACTTGGCCTTGTTGAACTTCATCCCATTGGAGTCAGCCCATCTCTCCAGTCTATCCAGGTCCCTCTGCAGAGCCCTCCTGCCTTCTGGTAGGTTGACACTCCCTCCCAACTTGGTGTCATCAGCAAATTTGCTGATGATGGACTCAATCCCCTCATCTAGGTCATCGATAAAGATGTTAAACAGGACTGGGCCCAGCACTGATCCCTGGGGGACACCACTGGTGACCGGCCGCCAGCTGGAGGCAGCCCCGTTCACCAGCACTCTCTGGGCCCGGCCCTCCAACCAGTTCCTAACCCAGCACAGAGTGCCCCTGTCCAAGCCATGGGCTGCCAGCTTTTCCAGGAGTATATTATGGGAGACAGTGTCAAAGGCTTTGCTGAAGTCCAGATAGACCACATCCACAGCCTTCCCCTCATCCACCAGGTGAGTCACCTGATCGTAAAAGGAGATCAGGTTGGTCAAGCAGGATCTGCCTCTCCTAAACCCGTGCTGGCTGGGTCTGATTCCTTGTCCATCTTGTAGGTGCTGTGTGATTGCACACAGGATGATCTGTTCCATAACTCTGCCAGGCACCGAGGTCAGGCTGACAAGCCTGTAGTTACCAGGGTCAGCCTTGCAGCCTTTTTTATGGATTGGGGTGATATTTGCCAACTTCCAATCATGTGGGACCTCCCCAGTGAGCCAGGACTGTTGGAAGATAATGGAGAGCGGCTTGGCAAGCTCTTCTGCCAGCTCCCTCATTACCCTAGGATGGATCCCTACTTCCTAGCCATGCTTCAATGGAGTGAAGCACAGGAACCAGTGGGCACCATGGCAAAGAAGCTGTGGGCACATGAGGACACCATCCACGCTCCATCCCGAAACCAAGTTGCTTCCGTAGAAAAGCTGGCTGAGGACCTCTGGAATTTCAAAAAGGAAATTACCAACAAAATCAAAGGCAGCCACAAAAAAAAGAGAAATTAAAGATAACAGTTTCCACGTTGCACCAGTGCAAACTGTTGCCTGAAAACTGGGTATAAAGAAACTCTCTAAGACCCTTTTTGAGTTGTAGGGAGCAAAGCATTCCTTTATTTCAGTGTTGGATAAACAAGAGAATATTTTCTCAAAAACTTGTGCATACCTGAGTTACAAAAGCCTCCTGCCTTTATTCAGTTACCTAATCAACAATTCAAACATTGCCTAATCCTGTTCCTCCCCTTGACACACCTCTCATTTTGAGCCCGTCCCTTTGGGTGGTTGTTCAAAACCCCCTGGTGGTCGTTCGTCGTCTTTTTCATGTTGTCCTTTTCTTGAACTCCCAGTTTTGGCACATCTTCATGCCTTTTGGAATCGGTGCCCATGCACTTTGAAACAGTGTACAATCGTGAGGACAGTTTTGACTAGTTCTTTAGCTTTTATCAGTTCTGCTTCAAAATAAGGAGACCTTCTGTCTCTTAAAATTTCCTTTCTGCTGAGACTGCCTGACCTTTAATGATAAGCTTTATAGGTTAAGTTACATACATTATTTTATATAGCTAAGATAAAGATATCAGTTAAAGATAACAGCTTCCATGTTGCACCAGTGTTAACCAGAGACCCCGAGGTCAGGGACAGACACCCCCCAGCTGGGAGAGAGACTACTCCCCATGAACCAACTTGTGGTACTTCCTACTTGAGCATTCAACACCAAGACAGCACCCTGGCACCAGCAGTTGAATTTCCATGCTGACTTGCATGATGACTTGCATTGTATGCATTCTCTGATTGCATTCTAGCTCTTATCAGGGTGGGTTATCCTGCCACACTCACAAACAGGGAACAGAAACAAGGCAGAGATGTTTAATGCTAATGCTTTCTTTGCCACTGTCCTCAACATGGATGACGGACCAAGGGGGTCCCAGTGCCCTGAGCTGGAGGACCATGACTGTGAGAATGATCAACTCCCACTTGACTGTAAATTGTGTGGGACCATAGAATCAACTGGGATGGAAAAGACCTCTGAGATCATCAAGTCCAACCTATGACCTAACACCATCTTGTTAACTAGTCCATGGCTCTAAGTGCCACATCCAGTCTTTTCTTAAAAACCTCCAGGGATGGTGAATCCACCACCTTCTTCAGCAGCCCATTCCAATGCCCAATCACTCTCTCTGTGAAGAATTTCTTCCTAATGTCTAACCTAAACCTCGCCTGGTGCAGCTTAAGACTATGCCCTCTTGTACTACTGTTGGTTGCCTGGGAGAAGAGACTGATACCCACCTGGCTACAACCTCCTTTCAGGTAGTTGTAGACAGTGATAAGGTCTCCCCTGAGACTCCTCTTCTCCAGGCTAAACACCCCCAGCTCCCTCGGCCACTCCTCATAGGACTTGTGCTGCAGACCCTTCACCAGCCTCATTGTCCTTCTCCGGACACGCTCCAGCACTCAACATCCTTCCTAAATTGAGGACCCCAGAACTGGACGCAGTACTTGAGGTGGTGCCTCACCAGTGCCAAGTACAGGGGAAGAATCACTTCCCTAGTCCTGCTGGCCACACTATTCCTGATACAAGCCAGGATGGCATTGGCTTTCTTGCCCACCTGGGCACACTGCTGGCTCATGTTCAGCCTGCTGTCAATCAGTACCCCCAGGTCCTTTCTGCCTGGCCGCTGTCCAGCCCCTCTGTCCCCAACCTGTAGTGCTGCATGGGGTTGTTGTGGCCAAAATGTAGGTAGGACTCGGCCCTTGGCCTTGTTGAACTTCATATAGTTGTCCTTGGCCCATTGATTCAGCCTGTCCAGATCCCTCTGCAGAGCCTTCCTGCCCTCCAGCAGATTGACACTCCCACCACTTGGTGTCATCTGCGATTTTACTGAAAGTGCACTCAATCCCCTTGTCCAGATAATCAGTAAAAATATTAAACAGGACTGGGCCCAACACTGAGCCCTGGGGGACACCACTAGTGACCGACCACCAACTGGATGCAACACCATTCACCACCACTCTCTGGGCCCAGCCTTCCAGCCAGTTCTTAACCCAGCACAGGGTGCCCCTGTCCAAGCCATGGGCTGCCAGTTTTTTCAGGAGAATGCTATGGGAGACAGTGTCAAAGGCTTTGTGGAAGTCCAGATAGACAGCCTTCCCCTCATCCACCAGGCAGGTCACCTGATCATAAAAGGAGATCAGGTTGGTCAGACAGGACCTGCCCTTCCTAAACCTGTGCTGGCTGGGTCTGATCCCTTGTCCATCCTGTAGTTGCTGTGTGATTGCTCTTAGGATGATCTGCTCCATAACCTTGCCAGGCACTGAGGTCAGGGCGACAGGTCTGCAGTTCCCCAGATCTTCCTTCTGGCCCTTCTTGTGTATGGGTGTCACACTGGCCAACCTCTAGTCATCTGGGACCTCCCCAGAGAGCCAGGACTGATGATAAATGATGGAGAGCGGCTTGGTGAGCTCTTCTGCCAGCTTCCTCAACACCCTAGGATGGATCCCATCTGGTCCCATAGACTTCGGAACATCCAAGTGGTTCAGCGGGTCACCAACTGCTTCCTCCTGGATTGCAGGGGGTCTATTCTTCTCCCCATTCCTGTCTACTAGCTCAGGAGGCCAGTTGTCCTAAGGACGACCTGTCTTATTGCTGAAAACTAAGGCAAAGAAGGTGTTAAGTGCCTCAGCTTTTTCCTCAGCTTTGGTAACTATATTCCCCCCATGTCCATTAAAGAATGGAGGTTTTCTTTGTCCCTCCTTTTGCTATTGATGTATCTATAGAAAGACTTCTTATTATCCTTTACAGAAGTGGACAGATAAAGTTCTAACTGAGTTTTTGCCTCTCTAATTTGCTTTCTGCATGACCTAATGAAATCCTTAAACACTTCCTGAGTTGCCTGCCCCTTTTTCCTAAGCTGATACACCCTCTTTTTTCCCCTAAGTTCCTGTAAAAGCTCCCTGCCCAGCCAGGTCTATCATCCTCCCCACCGGCTCGCCTTTCGACACATTGGGACAGCCTGCTCCTGCATCTTCAAGATTTCTTTCTTGAAGTATGTCCAGCCTTCCTGGCCCCCTTTGTTTTCAAGGCCTGTTTCCCAAGGTACTCTCTGAACCAGCCTCCTGAATAGGCCAAAGTCTGCCCTCCAGAAGGCCAGAGTAGAGGTTTTATTGATGCCCCTCCTTGTTTCACCAAGTATTGAAAACTCTATTATTTCATGGTTACTGTACCCCAGACAGCCTCCAACCACCATATCTCCCACCAGCCCTTCTCTGTTTGTAAACAGCAGGTCTAGTGGGGCCCCACCCCTGGTAGGCTCATTCACCAGCTGTGACAAGCTATCCTCCATACACTCCAAGAACCTCCTGGACTGCCTCTTCTCCACTGTATTGAGTTTCCAGTAGACATCTGGCAGCTTAAAGTCTCCCATAAGAACAAGGGCTGGCAATCTTGAAACATCCACCAGCTGTTTGTAGAATAAGTCATCCACCTCTTCATCCTGGTCGGATGGTCTATAGCAGACTCCCATCAAGATGTCAGCCTTGTTGGCCTTCCCCCTGATTCTTACCCATAGGCACTCAACCATATTGTCACTAACCTCAAGTTCTACAGAGTCAAGAGATTCCCTAAGATAAAGAGCCACCCCTCCACCTTTCCTACCTTGCCTATCCCTTCTGAAGAGGATGTAGCCATCCACTGCAGGACTCCAGTTATGCCAGTCATCCCACCACATTTCCATGATGGCAACTGCGTCATAGCTTTCCTGTTGCATGATGGCTTCCAGCTCCTCTTGTTTGTTACCCATACTGCATGCATTGGTGTACATATACTTCAGCTGGGCTGCTGATTTCACCCCTAACTCTGGCTTACCACCCTTCATCTCTGGAGAGCCTGGTTTCATCCCTTTCCCCCTTCAAACCTAGTTTAAAGTCCTCTTGATCAGCCCTGCCAACTCATAGGTTCTTTTGCCCTTGCAAAAGATAGATGAAGCCCATCTGACTCAAGTAGGCCTGGTGCCCTAAAAATTGCCTCATGATCAAAAAAAAACAAAATTCCACTGATGGCACCAGTCCTTAGGTGACTTATTGATAACATGGGCTTTCCTGTTCCTTTCATCATTCATCCCTGCTACTGCAGGAACTGAGCAGAATACCACCTGCACTCCTGTCCCATCAACCAATCGACCCAGAGCCTTGAAGTCCTTTTTAATTACCCTGGTACCCTTCTTATCAACCTCATCACTGCCAACTTGGACAACCAGCAGTGGGTAATAATCAGAGGGTTGAATTAGCTCAGGGAGTCTCCTGGTAATATCCCTTACCTGGGCCCCAAGGAGGCAGCATATTTCCCTGTCGGATGGGTCCGGTTGGCATACAGGGTCCTCAGTTCCCCTCAGAAGGGAGTCACCTACTACAACTACCCTTCCTTTTTTCTTAATAGCTGTGGTTGTGATCCGTCTAGTAGATGGAGTGCAACTGGGAGACTCTCCAGACAGATTTTTTTCTCTAGTGTCCTCTGCCTGACTCTGTAGATCCAGGGCCTCATATATGTATTCTGTAAGTGCAGCTGGGAAGGTGATGGGGGTCAGGAGGGGATTCTTTTACCTCTCTGAGCAGGGACCCATTTCCATTACCTCCTATCTACTACATCTCCTCCTTCTGCCTGATGGCAAGAGGGACAGGGCTTCTCTCACTCCTGCTGAGTTTCTCTCAGGGTTGGAAGAGTGTAATTCCACCAGTCTATTTCCCTTTCACTCTCCCTAATACTTCTTAGCCTTTCTACTTCTTCCTTAAGCTTTGCCAGTAGACAGAGCAGATCATTCACCCATTCACACTGCACACAGGTGTCTTTTGCACTGTCCTCTGGTACCAACACCAGGCTCAGACACTCCCAGCAGCCAGTGATCTGGACAGCTGCATGCTTTTTGGGGGGTTCTGTCTGTGTCACCACATTCCTGCTGGCAGCAGCAGTAATGGCTTTTGACTGTCTGGAAACAATTGTTGGATCTAGTCAAGTTGGAGGAAAAAAAAAACAAACCACCCCACCACATCCACACCTAACACACAACCCACCACCAGGAGCCAGGAGGGTGGCTGCGTCCTTTCTGCTCACCCTGCCTGCTCAAACTGCCATGCCACACCCTCACTGACATGCCACACCCCTGTTCACCACGGTTCGGGGTCACTCATGCTCCCTATAGCCATTTAAATCTTCCACAAATGGTCCTGGCAACACCCCTTGCTCACCTGACTGGATCTGCTGCTCCAGCTGGATCCCTACAAATCTATGGGGCCTGATGGGATTCATCCCAGAATCCTGAAAGAGCTGGCTGATGTCACTGCAAAACCTCTCTCGATGATTTTTGAGTAGTCTTGGGAATCCAGAGCAGTCCCAGTTGACTGGAAGCTGGTGAACATTGTCCTGATTTTCAAGGAAGACCCTGGAAACTACAGGCCTGTCAGTCTCACTTCAGTGCCTGGTAAAGTTATGCAGATTATTCTGGGAGGTATTGAAAAACACCTGAAAGACAACACATTCATCAGTCACAGCCAGCACAGCTTCATGAGAGGAAAGTCCTGCTTATCAAACCTGATTTCCTTTTAAGACAAGGTTCCCCACCTGGTTGATCAAGGGAAGCCAGTTGATGTAATCTTTTTGGATTTCAGTAAAGCTTTTGATACTGTCTCTCCCAGGATCCTTCTGGACAAACTGTCCAGCCCACAGCTGGATAAGCACATCATGCGATGGGTGAGCAATTGGCTGATGGGTCAAGCACAGAGGGTAATAGTGACTGGGGTAACATCAGACTGGTGACCTGTCACTAGTGGGGTTCCGCAGGGCTCCCTCTTAGGCCCTGTGCTCTTCAACATCTTCGTAAATTACTTGGATGCAGGACTGGAGGGGATATTAAGCAAGTTTACAGATGACACAAAACTGGGAGGAACTACTGACTCCCTTGAAGGCAGGGAGGCCCTGCAGAAAGACCTCAAAAATTAGAGGGCTGGGCAACCACCAACAATATGGAGTTCAACAAGGGCAAGTTCCAGATTCTGCCCCTGGGATGGGGCAACCCCAGATGTATGGACAGACTGGGGGAATGGGAGGCTGGAGAGCAGTGCTGCTACAAAGCCTTCAGCCTTTCCTTTTTACCATAAGGATCCACTGCCATAAAACAGTGGTCCACACCTTATGTGGACTCAACCACTAAGAGGAAAGGGCATAAAAGCTCCTAGTGAAATGCAGAAAAGGCTAAAAAATTTAGAATGTATAGGTGGTAGCACAAAAGAGGAATGAATACAACCACAGTGACATTATAACTGAACTAAACCAAATATGAATTCAAGCAGCATGAAACCACTATGAACATTCATTAATAGAAACTGCAACCTTAGAGATAAGAAATGGCACGCCTAGAGACAGTGATGAAGAACCAGAAGACACCAGACCCTACTATTACTACTGGTCTGAACTGTTGCATGATGGGTGGGGAATTAAGATTGTTAAGGGTATAATTGCCCAGGGATTTTTTTGTTCAAGGTCCCTCTTGGAAGCATCCAGCTTAAGCTGTAGTGCTACTAATAGAAAGGACTGCATAGAAGAAGGTCCTTTTGGCTTATTGATTCAGCAGAAACCTAGAGTTGAACCCTATTATGGTGGTTAGCACATGTAATTTCCATAACAGAATAAGGGCAGTCAAATATTGCCAGTACTCTGTTACAAGCAATCTGCACGTACCTGTTGGCTCATTTATGAAACTGGTAAACATAAAGACTTTAAATCTGGGTAAAAACGACGGTGTTTAATCTTACCCTAATGATGAATTTAATTGCATTTTTCTTTCATGTTCAGAAAGCAGCTCTCTCCCTCCCAAGGGCAGAACAGCCGAGGCCATTCCTCCATACAGCCGTCCTACCGAGAGGAATGGGCACCCGCCGGCGCCGGGGCTCCCACCGCAGCTCAGGGCCGAGACTGTACGAAATGACCGTCGGAGCTGCCAGTTCTCGCGGCTGCCCCAACCCGCGTGGGCACTGCCTGCTCCCCTGCGGAGAGAGCCAGCGACACGGCGATGTGCCAATCCTGGGGGAAGTAGCCCGCCTGCCCCCAGGCCCGCCCCAGCTTCTCACGGCGGCGTCACCCACCTCCAACGACCGCTCTCTGCCTGCAGCCATACGGTGCTGACACACGCACACATCCCAGACTACAACTCTCAGAATGCTCCGAGCAGTCGAACCGTACCCCTTCCCCCTCCGCACCCTGTCGTGTGAAAGGTGACCCTACCGTCACTTCCGCACGCGGTGCAGGCCAGGAGTGCGAGTAGCGATTGGCCGGCGCCTGTCCCGCTTTTCAACGTCTTAGGAAGCAGGAAACGGTAATAGCAGAGAGAGCGCGGCAGGACGAAGGAGCTCCTCACGGTGAGTTACTCAGCGAAACTGCCTCCAGGGTGCGACCCGGCCGGGAATTGAAAAGGAATGTATTTAATGCGCGATTTGATGACGTAATAACGACTAATAAGGTGGCGGTGTTGCTGAACGTACGTTCGGGCCAGCACTGGTCGGGTCCCCTTCTCGGGAGTGCCCTCGTGTGATACTCGCACCTGCCGGCGGTCGCCCACACCACTCTCGGAGTGCGAGTGCCCGTACCCAACAAGCCCTCAGCACTAATGAAACCTTCTGACGCTCCTGGGACTCGGCGGGCTCTCATTTGCTTCTCCACCTGGGCCGGGCTCTGCCGCCGCCTTACGATTGGCGGGGTTCGCGCTGATTACCGCCAGCGCCCGCCAGTGGGGCTGTGGTTGACCACGGGGTGCGCGGGGCTCTGAGGGGCTTTGACGGGGTTGGGCCTCGGCCTCGCTTTCGAGAGCTCCGCGGAGACTCGAGCCGGTGGGTTTTAGCGGCAGGTCGCAGTTCCGCCTCGCAGCCGCTATGAACAACTGGAGGCCTCTCGTGCCCCTTGGCAGCGCCACACCTAGCTTGTGCCCTGCCCTGCTCGTCGGGGCATGGGTGCCTGGGTCGCTTCAGAGATAGTGAGGCCTTGTGTGCGATTGAGAGGGAACTGAGGGGCTGGCTCATGTCCTTGCGCTGTGGCTGTTATTTTTGCAGAAAAATACATAGCAAATTGCACAAGTAGTTCTCGTGTCTGTGTTATCTTGAAGCAACCACTGCTGTTACCCTCCAAACACCCCTCATTCTCCTTTCCTGATGTGGCTACAATGACATGGCAGTGGTTTGACCAGTGCTCAGTCTGCTGTTATGTGTTGCCTGCTCTGCCTGCCTGCATTTGTGTATGATCCATTTAGACAAATATCTTTTTCCTGAAATAACAGGAGTTCCTGTTGAAGTCCAGGAGTTTGGAAATAATAAAATGGCTTAATTGAGGTAGATTTATAAGAACAGATCTGCTGATTGCATGCATATTGTGTGAGATGCATCTAGTGTCAGAAGTTAATAAGGTAAAGTCAGAAGTCAACTGGGTCTGCTGAAAAATCCAGGTAAATAACTGAATTAATCCAGTTTTCATCATTCATATATGAGCCTGTCAACTTGGATCACTTCTGTCTGCCTTTCTTGGCTTCTTGTTTTTTTCCTGAGGACTGTGCATTTCACTTCTTGCTCCAAAGTAGTTATGCTCTCATTGAACATATACTGTTCTGTTGGGCTTTTTTCTGCAATATTACAGAGTTTAAAATGAGAAGAGTCAATGGATGCTGCAACTGTATTTAGATGTGTGATAAATTCACGCTTTTTTACTAGTTTTGTGTTAATTTGGGACAATAAATTACCTATCGTAAGTCAGTTTTTTATTTGTGATTTTTAGTGTTCTGAGAGACTGAAACTTTTTAAAATTTCTTAGATTGGGGGGGCTTGCTCTGTTATTTTGGAGGGGGATGTAAGATCTCCCTACAAGCATGCAATTTGGAAGTAAATTCGGGATAGGTGGAAATGATGAGATTTGAGGTTGAAATTTTTATTGGTTTAACTTTTAGGGAATTGTGTTTTTAACTGCAAGTCATATATCCTTGTACAATGTGTCAAAAATGGGCAAGAAAAAATTAAGCAGTGAAGTAAAATGGCTGACACCTTTCCACATGAGACTTTATGGAACAATGGATGGAAGAAAGATGCTGATCATCTGTCTTAGACATATCATTACAGATGAGGTGAAGGCAGCAGCATTCTCTTCCTTCAACCTCACTTTCTCCCTTGCCCTCACGAGATCCCGATATGTATTTCAGCATCTTCCTGGCAAAGCAGTGATAGCAGATAGAACTAAACTTCCATAAGCAGTTGCTTCGGCTCTTCTTTTTTCCATCTCTTGGCAAAATAATTTCTCCATGGGACAGTTTTTCTGAGATGCAAAAAAGAGTGTGTTTTGTGGTAAAAATAGGAATTCCACAGTTTCCTTCACTTGATGTCTGTTAGTCATAAAACAATAACTTTGCTTTTATCATAGCCAGGTAATTCTTCTCCAGTATGTGTTTGTTGGAAATGAGGTAGGATTTACGCAGCTGCACAGGGGAGTTAGCAAACATGGTGGCATCAGCTCAGGACTTTTCAATTCCAATCATGTACAGAAGATCTGCACAAGTTAGGGAGCACCTGTTATCTAGTTTCTTCTGAAATAAAGACAAGATAAAATACAATACAAATTTAGCTATGTTAGTAAAATTTAGCTATGTTAAGTGTGACTTTGCAAGATTGTAACTGCTTGAAAGAAGGTTGCTGCCCAAATTGTGGGCAATTAAGATAAAGCTAGCTTATGTAAACAAAAGGGACTGTCAGGGAAAGCAGGAAAGACTTTTAGCATGTAGCATGGCAAGGGAGACAGAAGAGGGGTGGGGGAAACCTAAGCTGTTTGAAATGATAAAACTTTATGTAACTATAGTAATAAGAATAGGAGTTAGGCAACCAAATGTCTATTTAGATAAGGCAGACTTTGTAAAGAGTGTATGTGATAGATAATTTTGAAACTCACTCCTTCAAATGTATAAAAAGCTGTTGTGTTTCTTTTCTCGGTGGAATGCACAGGGAGGGGCAAAACCCCCTGCATCTCCCCATAATAAAAGTGTGCTTTACACATCATTTAAGGATTTCTTTGAATCACTTCTAGCACTCTAAAGAAAACTGCTTCTTTGCCACACCAGAATTTTCCATCTCTATATTCAATGTTTGGCTTGATACTAGCTGCTCCCCTGACTTTCTTTTGTCCATACTAAGTAAAACAATAAAGGAATTTGAGACGTACCCTTCACTCATTCAAGCCCAATGACCATCTCTTAGAAACCATATGTTCTTCAAAGTGAGTTGCACTATGAAAACAAAGTTTCTGCATTAATGTGACTTTGAAATGTCTTTGCTTTATCTGTGGCATTCTCAGTGTGAGAGCCATGTGAATGTGGAAGTTGAAGATGAGTGTTGCTGCACAGATCTGAAGTCATTTTGCCCAGAGTTAATTTGTGAAATGCTTTCATTGAAGCACTTGGACTCTCTCCAGAGATTCTTTTGCATCAGCAGCACACCAACATCTGTGTCTCATCCACAGGCACAGACTTCTGCTAAACCTTTTCAGGTTTGAGGATCTCTGCAACTCCCACCCCCAGCTATGTTTGTTGTACAAGTAAGGGAGAAAAAACCATGAGATTACAAGCATACATATCTCTTAAAAGGTTTGCAAAGAATGTTTCACCTTGTAGGGGGAGAAGTGTAAGAAGGCTGAGTAAATAAGAAGCTCTTTGTTCTTGGGTGTGACAACACATTAAATCCCTGGCAACTCCTATGTACCCAAAAACTGAAAAATACTGTTTTATTACATCCTTATTTAAAGGAACTAAACGTCTTGTGTTTCCTATATACGAAATGTGACAAGTATGAAAATGTCCAGAACCATTCTTTCACAAAGAGGATTGGTAGAATTGCAAGAAGTAACTATAAAGATTCTGACATTATGCTGCTGAGATGTAGAATAGTTAGCAGTGGAGATGTTACAGTATTTGCTTTGAGGGAGGTGGGTCCCTACTGAATCTGTAGAATGTAGAAATGCACTTACCCACTTTGACTGTTTTTTCATGTGTATAAATAAGGCCATGCTTCATTAACTGTTTCCTACCTGTCAGCTAAAATCAGGTAAACCTGTTACCAAGACAGTTTGGTGTTCCTATTGGCTTTTTAGTCCCTGAAAAGTGCTAGTTAGTTCATGTTTGTATACTAACCTGACTGTGCATAGTACTTTCTAAATGGCACAGTATTCTTACTGTCCTACCACATCTTTTGCAGATTAATCCTTTTGCCATGGAAGCCGAAGAAATGATGGAATGTATCCAGGAATTCCCTGAACACTATAAAGTTATTTTGGATAGACTAAATGAACAACGTGAACAGGACCAGTTTACAGATATCACTCTGATTGTCGATGGTATGTATACTCCCGAGAACCAGTTGATATCTAGAGAATTCTGAAAACTGTTCTGGGAAGCTGTTGGGTTTGTCACAGGTCAGCTGTCAAACTTGCCCGCTAACAAATTCTTGGCTCTGTATTGATGTGTGAATTGTTTACAGAGTTTCATTTATTAATCTTGGGCTGAACAGTCTCCAGCAGTGATTAATAATTTTTCTTCTGTTTTTCATATAATCCCAAAATGGTTTGGATTGGAAGGGACCTTAAAGCTCATCATTCCACCCTCTGACATGGGCAGGGACACCTTCCACTAGACCAGGTTGCTCCAAACCCTGTCCAACCTGGCTTTGAACACTTCCAGGGATGGGGCAGCCACAGCTTCTCTGGGCAACCTGTGCCAGGGCCTCACCACCCTCACAGGGAAGAATTTCTTTCTAATCTAAATCTCTCCTCTTTTATTTTAAAACCACTCCTCCTGGTCCTATCACTATCTGCCCATGTAAAAAGTCATTCTCTTTTTTATAGGCCCCCTTTAGCCACTGGAAGGTGCTCTAAGTTGTCCCCAGTGTCTTCTCCAGGCTGAATAGCCCCATCTCTCTCTCTCAGCCTGTCTTCATAGGAGAGGTGCTGCAGCCCTCTGATCATCTCTGTGGCCTCCTCTGGACCTGCTATAACAGATCCACATCTTTCCTGTGCTGAGGACTCCAGACCTGGATGCAGTGCTGGTGGGGTTTCATGAGAACAGAGTAGAGGCGGAGAATAGGGAGCCCCTTCCAAACAAGGGGCTAAATATTTTCAGATAGAAACCCACTTTGAAATGGCTATATTTAATGTGTTGTCTAAGGATTTCCAAAACATTGTAAAAATATCTTTCCCTAACTTGAACTGATTGTTTGCATGCAGAGAACTTGTACAAATATTGGTTGATTATTTAAAAAAAAAAAGACTGCCTTCTTGCTTCTCTGGTATCTGCCTACTATTTTAATATATAGTTTAAATAGGGTAGAACAACTCACTTTTTCTATGAATTCTAAAGACATAAGTATTAGTGTAAAAGGAAGATGGAGATATAAATACTCATTATTTCATTCAAAAAGGTGGTGTCTGATAGAACACCTAAGATTGCTTCTTATCCCGAACATGTCTTAGAATGGATGAGCACTTCAAGGAAGATAGGCAGTGTCCACTAGGACAGACCTAGCTAAAGGAGTACCATCTGATCCTTAAAAGGAGAGCTAGACTTTACTTGAAAGAAAAGGGTCCTACAGAGCCTGGATTAGAAAAAGGTAAGCAAATGAAGAAAACATTACTCTTTAGAATCATTGTAGTTTCACTCACAATGCTTGCACAAAACTTAGCCTGAATGTTTGTTCCTGCTCTAGTATTACAAAATCCACATGTTGAGCTCAAAACTGTTTTCTTGTGCAGCTGTGTAGTTCTAATCCATGTTGCTTCTTTTACCTCTGTCCCATGGAGCCTTCAGAGTGTTCATGCCCACACCAGGGAGAAGGCAACACAGTGATGAGGAATACACAGTCTAGAAAACAGGAAGAACACAGCAGAACTACTTTTTTCTGCAGGGATCTTTATGCTGGCAGAAGTGATGATTAAATACATCCATATGTAAGAGCAGCAAAAACTAAGGAGAACTTGGATAAAACCTGAGAGCTGAGCCAAAGACATATGGGAAAAAGTTTCAACAGGATCTTCCCACAATTGACATATCTGAAAAGAGAAAGACTAGAGTGAGTCCTTCAGCTCATTGAATTGCAGAGCTTCAACAAGGTCAGTGATGTCAGCAAGGATCTGCATAAGATGGGACAGGCTAGCTGCAGTGGTATCCCATGTTACAAGGAGACATACTAAGTGACTATGTACTGCTGGAATAGATTTGTAGACTGGGTGATCCTGCAGCTGTTCTCTTCTCTGCATCTGTACTTATTCTGCACTATGAGTAAAGAAGGTGTTATCCTAAACCAAATTTTTTGTCTGTCTTTGTAGGTCACCATTTCAAAGCTCATAAGGCTGTTCTTGCTGCCTGTAGCCAGTTCTTCTACAAATTCTTCCAAGATTTCACTCAGGAGCCCTTGGTGGAAATTGAAGGTAGTCTGATTCATGCAAATAAAAACCTTCAGAGTTGTGTGCCCAAGCTCAAAATTAATGTAGTATTCCTGGTATGGGCTTCAATGCATACTTGATCATATTGATTAGCTCTTTAAATATCAGCTCTTGAGTTGTTCTGAGGTTGTGTTGTGGTTTAACTCTGGCTGGCAACTAAACACCACAGAGCCAGGCTTACTCATTTTCCACCAGTGGAATGGGGGGGGAGAATCAGAAGGGTAAAAGTGAGAAAGTAACTCGTGGGTCGAGATTAAACCAGTTTCATAATTACAAAGAAATAATAACTTTGTAAACATTATAAGTAAAAGAGAAAAGAGAGAGGAAAAAACCTAAGGAAGACAAGTGATGCAAAGGAAAACAGTTGCTTGCTACCAACTGACTGATGCCCAGCCAAGTCCCCTAGCAGTGGCCCCTCCACCTGCCCCCCACCCCCGCTTTATATGCTGAACGTGATGTCGTATGGTCTGGAATATCCCTTGGGTCAGTTGGGATCACCTGTCCTGGCTGTGTCTCCTCCCAACCTCCCACGTACCCCCAGCCCCTCACTGGCAGGGCGGTGTGAGAATCAGAAAAGGCCTTAGCTCTGCTAAGCAGTAACTGAAACATCAGTGTGTTATCAACACTGCTTCATTATAGGAAGGACATCAACCTGTTGGAGCTAGTCCAGAGGAGGCTACCAAGTTCATTAGAGGGATGGAGCACCTCTTCTACAAGGAAAGGCTGAGAGAACTGGGTTTGTTCAGCCTGGAAAAGAGAAGGCTTTGGGGTGACCTAATTGCAACCTTCCTGAAGGGAGCCTACAAGAAAGATCGAGAGAGACTATTTACAAGGACCTGGAATGACAGGACAAGGGGCATTGGCTTCAAACTGGCAGACAGTAGGTTTAGATTAGATATTAGGAAGACATTCTTTACTGTGAGGGTGGTGAGGCACTGGCACAGTGTTACAACCTGCCCTGCCAAGCAGGAGTAACTTTTGTTTTATTATTATATCCCTAGGTCATCAGTGTTTGCATATATATATATATGACTTATTTTAGAATAATTTGGTTGCAAAGGAAAACAGGTATGTAGCCATTTTGGTTGTAATATAGCCACCCAAGAAAATGTGCAAGGGAAAAGAGAGAAAGAAAGAGAGGAAAGAACAAGAGTTAAAAGAAAGAAAGAGAAGAATAAATGTTACAGTCACCACTCAAAGGTCTCTGGTGAACTTGGTTGCTGTTGTCACTGGTGTCTTGGTCTGTTGGGGAGTGATGGGGGAAAGAAGCCCACAAAACACAGAATTCAGTGGGTTTATATACCCTCAGAAACCCTCCTGGTCCTGCCCCATGTGTGTGGGGAGCCGCTTTTGCAGAGGCTGAAAGCACTGGTTTTTGCAAAGTCATTTAGGCTTGGGGATGAGGGTGCTTCAAAGGCACCCCTACTAAGAGGCCTCCTCAGGGTAGTGATGGATGTGTGTGCACATGGCCCCTTTGACATGGCCTGGCCCATAGGAGATAAATATCACATACCCAGAGAGTGCCACTGGTCTCCTTTAGATAGGCATCACACACCCAAGACTTTGCCCCTAGGGCCTTCTCCCCTCAGCCTTATCTTCAGTCCCCTGGAAAGGGAATTGCACAGCTCACTCCAATAGCAATGTTTTAAGGCGATTAAAAAAGTCCAGTTCCTCACACACAGGTTGCCCAGAGAAGTTGTAGACTCTTCATTCCTGGAAGTGTCCAAAGCCAGTTTGGATGGGGCTTGGAGCAACCTGGTCTAGTGAAAGGTGTCCCTGCCCATGGCAGGGGGTGTGAACTAGATGATCTTTAAGATCCTTTCCAACCCAAACCATTCTATGATTCAGCACAAATCCAAAACATAGCCCCATGCTAGCTACTATGAAGAAATTTAACTCTGTCCCAACCAAAACCAGTACAGGTAGTTATTGCCACTGGAAAATACTTCCTCTGAAGAAAAATTGAAAAGATACCTTGGCTGCGGTGCAAGAACAGGATAGATGTGGAGCTATACCTGCCTGGTAGGCAAGGAGCAATTTCCTGGAGCATTTCAGCTTCTGGTAGCTTGCTACTCAGAGCTCTCTTGAGAGAGATCATATTTTTATGTTTAAATATGAACTTTTTATTATTTTATGCAAGTAACTTTTTGTCCATCTTATTCTTCTTTTTATCTTTGTCATGGAATGACTCTAGTTCTTCCAGATTCATGTGTTTCTATGGTAGACTTTTTATTCAAATGGGAGCCTTTCAAGGGTGACATCTTCATGAAACTGGTTCCTGGAGTACTGTGAGCAGGCAAGTGTGCAAGACTGAGGAATTGCTAAGAGAGACTGTTTTTCTTGCTTGTAAACAGGTGTAAGTAACATAGCATTTCGTCACCTAATTGAGTTCACCTATACAGCAAAACTAATGGTCCAAGGTGAGGAAGAAGCAAATGATGTTTGGAAAGCAGCTGAGTATCTACAGATGTTAGAAGCGATCAAAGCACTTGAAATCAGGTAAACACATAAGCCTCTTTTTCTTCCCAACCCTGAAATGGAGAGTCTTAAGAATCCTTTTACGAGAGCTGACTGCCAGTATTTTGCAGTGCTCTTCTTTATCCTAGAACCTCCTAAACTTGTGTGGTATTGTATACTCTTGTACTATAAGATATGGGTCAGAATTATACAGGCTAAAAAAATGAATGTCACATTCTTTGGGCTAGAACTTGATGACAAGTGACATGGATGTAAATGTTGCAGACATTGTAGGGCTGTGACTTCATGATAACTAATACCAGGCCTCTATACTATCTGACTACCCACACCTGATTGACAGCTGGCTGTACAGTGACAATGTCTCTCAGGTTATTAGACCACATTAACAAGTTTGCGCTGGTGTTTTGATTTCATGCAGATTTCTGCTTTCCAGAGAATAGGAAGTGATTTTAAAACTTGTTGCAAAATTAATCTCTCAAACTTCTTGAACAAATGTAATTGTTATAATTGGTTTCATATAGGATCAGTACTTAATCAAATGTTGCTGTAGCACCTTTTATCCAGTACTGTACAAGAAACAGTACAAGGAACTGCAATCCATTACCAAACTCCAACCTGAGAAAAGCTGGTGCCATTCCCATAATGCTGTTTTTCTTCCCCTTCCTTCCCTTTCACAAAGTGCTGTCATGTTCTCATTCCTTCCGTATGCTACACTGTTCTTCTGTCATGAAGCAGAGGAAATGGCAATAAATACCTGCCAGCATTATGGTTATCCTTGCTTTCTCTTCTAAATCTGCTGAAAGGTCTTTGTGTTCAGGTTAAGGAAAGACTGTTGTTTCTTCTTTATCTCCCCTTAGGCACACTAAGCTAAGGAGAGTGGCACTGACACAGAGTTCCTCTGGGAGTCAAACAAACAAAACCTCCATGACATGGTACCCTGGAAACTTGGTTTTCAACATCATTGTTTTTTTGTGTTTTTTTGAATCAAGTTATTCTGTTGATGGGTAGCAGAGCTGAATAAGTATGTTGGGGTTTTTTTAAGAGGAAAGATAGGATTGTGCATTTCTAGTTCTACAACCCCACCAACACCCTTTTTCGACATTATTAAGATTAAACATGGTATTGTTGCCTTAAGATAATGGGAACCAAAAATAGACTCACCAGGCAATCATTAGTAGAGATAAGGTAGAGAGCAGTTTTAATAGACGGCCTTCAACCACAGGGAGTACAGAGACACGCGTACCACATGTCCAGGGGTTACACAATTTATGGTACAGTCCATCCAATCCCTGATCTATCCGACTGCCAGTTCTGCCCCCCCGGAAATTGAGTCAGGGGTCCTGAGACCCCCCTTCCTCATCTTCCTCTTTGTCTCAGCATGTCCAGTCCTTGGAGCTCCTCCAAGGTTCCGGGTTTTGAAGGTTACTTTGTCTATTGGTGTATCTTGTTGTTCAAACCAGGGTGCAAATGTTCTTAAACAGAATCAAGACCTACCTTGAGGGAAGTCTAAACAAACTAAAGGAATTTAGGAAGTTCAATATGAAATGGGGTAATAGGGTTGGGGTATGTGTAAACTACTGTGCTAAAGTGTGACAGTCTACAGCTACTTCTAAAATCTACAAAAAACTAAAAATCAAAAAAATCCATAGGCATCAGTATCACCAAAAGAACTTTTTTTTCATTCAGGGAAAAGCAGACCTTTGCTGTCTGCTTGAGAAATTTCAGACCCTTGAAATTGAAAACCTATGTTCTAATTGGTATCACTTTGAGTCTGTGTACACTGGTAGAGCTGTTGAACCAGGATTCATATCAGTCCATCAAGCTAAACTGTCTAGTCTGCAATTAATTCCCACTACTGTATAATGTTATGCAGTTTGTTCGTTATGCATCACTAGTAGATGCTGAAATTCTTATGTTACAAGGAAATAAATGTCTGGCTTAACACACACATGTTGAAGCCAGTTTATTCTTAGAGTTATTTCCATTGTTTGTAGATTTTTGGTCAGGTGTTTTTGGTTAGAAAAACAAACTTGAGTACTACCTGTCAGTCTCAGTTTTCTCCTTCATGGTAGGAAGGGGACAAATTGCAGTACAGTGCCCCTATCTGAGGTTTGAACGAAAGGGGTAAGCTTCAGAAACTTCAGCTAAAGTAGATGTTATTATAGAACTAACCATTTGTGTAACGCATCAAAGAGTTGCACAGCACATAATCTAGACTTAAAAGAAAACAAACAATGATTATTCCTTGAATTACAGTGTGTTGTATGTGTGTATCCCCATTCAGTTTCACACCTGAGCCACACAATGTACTCAAGGACAGCAGTCTCCTCTTTACTGAGCAGATTATTATTTTGGTACGTGATCCTGGAGCTCCTTGCAGTAATGTGCAAAGTAATTGTCACCTTCTAAGCATCAGAAATCCATCCTAGATGAAACTATAACTTTAGCTACTCTGTCTTCCTGTGTCTGAATATAGTTAGGTGCAGTTTAATAAGCTGTATCCTGCATTAGGTCATTAGCTACACATCTTTGCCATGTGACATACAGATACTGGAGAAAAACCTTATCACTCCTATTACTAGAAAACCTGAAAGTGATAGGGAGTAGACTACATAAAAAAAATTATCAGGCTGCAAAGGAAGATAAAAGCACAAATTACTCTTGTAAACCTGATTTGAGGGGAAGGTAGCCACTCATTTTCAAAACTGATAATCAATAGTAAAACCTCCAGCATGTAATCCATGCTGTGGATTATCATGAGTGTGAGACTTGAAATCATTGGCCCACTTACCTCTGTCTGTGTTTGAGATGGGATGCTATCTCTGACATCTTGGAGGAAGAGGGTTGTGTGTTTATGGTGCAAGGAAAAGAGGAACAGAGCTAAGAACTGTGTTTAAGCCTAGATAAATTAAACTAAAATACTCCTTCCACATCCCAGTGGCTTTTCTTTTTTATTACAATTGTTAGCTGTGTGTTTTCTTGAAGTACAAGATGTTATAATAATCGTTTGAAGTCACAACTGTAGTGTTTTCTAAGAAGCTGTAAGTGCTGCAGGCAATTGCATACACTCCAGAGTTAAGAAGTGAATAGTGTAGGAAGAACTTGAGTCTTATTTCTGAGTACACAGGCCAAAGAACTCCTTCCTTTGGAGAAGTTCTTTCCTAGTACAGAATTTCACAAGTTTCTTAGATAGACCTATGTCATTAGGCTAACTGACCTTTCTTCTTGAATAGGTGCTTTGTATCATTCAAGTGGAGCTATTTAAAACACTTGAATAACCCTATGTTAAAGGCTCCACAGCTTTAACTGTGCTATTCTACAGCTCTAAGGTGTATAGATTAAGGACAAATTAGCTTCTGAAATGGGTGCAGGTTATGTGGTCATTCATAATTCATCTTCTTTGAGAAACAGCTAGCTAGTATTTAATGCAGAAGCTCAGCATCAGGCAGGAATTGTTATGTAAGTGCTTATAGATCTTAACTATGTTTATGCAAATGTTTTGCAGGAACAAAGAAAATTCATCACCATTAGAATCAAATCAAAGGCAAGGTAAAAATAAAGCAAAAAAGAGGAAGATAGCTGAAACCTCTAATGTTATCACAGAAACACTGCCATCTGCAGAATCGGAGCCTGTTGAAATTGATGTTGAGATTGCTGAAAGGATGATTGAAGTAGAAGATAACAGCATTGAAACACTTGAAGTAGCTTCTGCAGAGCAATCTATAAAGTACATACATACAATGGGTACATCAGATGAATCTGCTTTGGCTCTTTTGGCTGATATCACCAGTAAGTATCGTCAAGGAGAGACAAAATGCCAGATCCAAGAAGAAGGTGGCAGTGCAACTGATCCCTCATGCAAACAGGTAGAAGATATTGAAATTGTGGAACTTCAGCTGTCCCACGTGAAGAATTTATTCCACTGTGAAAAATGTAACCGTTCATTTAAATTGTTTTACCATTTTAAGGAACACATGAAAACACACTCTACTGAGAGTTACAAGTGTGACATATGCAATAAAAAGTACCTACGAGAGAGTGCTTTGAAACAACATCTCACCTGTTACCACCTTGATGAAGGTGGTGCTAGCAAGAAGCAAAGACCTGGCAAAAAAATACATATATGCCAGTACTGTGATAAGCAGTTTGATCACTTCGGTCATTTTAAAGAGCACCTCCGAAAGCACACAGGTAAGAGCACTCCTATAGTCCTGTACTTGTGGCTTTGACTCTAGTATTTTGGAGGTTTGCATGTTTTGGGGAAATAGAGAATATTCTGAAGAAAATGCATGAGTTCTGAGTGCTAGAAATACTTGGCTTCTAGTTGCAACTAAACTGCTGGTTTGTTTTTTTAATTTTATTTTTTTGTTTTACATTGATAAAAACTTTGAGGGATTGAGGTGGTTATAAATGGATGCCTAAAACCAGAAAGCACTAATGAAACTTCTCTCTTAAGTCTATTAAATCTTAAAATATTTCTTTCAAAATAATTTCTGAAAGCATGTTTTTTTTTTCAAAAGTGCCAAACTGAGGAGCCATTCTTATGTTCACAATTCTACTAGTAAATGTTTCTGTTGAAATATGATCTGAACCGTGAGCTTCTCAGTGGAATATACATTTTAAAGGGTTTCTTTAACAGAACTTATGAACAAATGCCTGTTAATGCATTAGGCATAAAATACCCCCTTGCTCTTGACATCTCATTTATTATTGCATTTTCTTTGTTAATTAACACAACAAAAAATTTCTAGTGACTATAGTAGACTTTTGTTACTGTAAAATCTGCCTCTTTGAAATCTGGACGGCATCTTTTGAGTACAAAATTACTTGTGCTTCTTCTATATAATATGGGAGGTTAAGATGCTATTTCTTCATCTCACTGAAAAGTCTGTACTATCTGAATCGGTACTGAACATTATATAGATAGCTCTCTGAATGTAAAATATATGTTGTCCTGATCTTTCAGATGTTTTTGTGTAATATGTCAGTCACGAGTCATCAATAAGAATTTAATAGAGGGTAGCAGTCTTATTTCTTTTGCAACTTGTTGTTGCGAAAGCCTTTTAATTTGAACTTCTTTGCATCTGTATATGGGACTGCTGAGTATTGATATATGACACGGTATCCAATCCATTCCAAATAGCCCCTTAAAAGTAGCATTTATGAAAAATCTGGCAAATCCTTATCCTCTATGAAACAGGGAGTGTTTCTCCATTATGACCAAGCCAAATACAAACTACCTAACAAAAGTCTTTTCCGAGAAAAGTTTGTGGAGGATTAACAGAATAAACTAAATATAACAGTATGTTGGTTGCTGTTGTGACAAAGGATTTTGGGGATGAAGCAACTTAGCATATTACAGGAGATGCAGAGTACTTTCTAAATATTTATTGATGCAAGTATCACACATGGAATCTAATTACTTCCACTTCCAGTGATGTGCTCCAAGCAGCCAAATTAATCAACCCATGTCTGAAAACTCTGTAATTGAAGTAATTTGTATGCAGATTATGCAAACTTATTGGGAAAAATTAATCAAGGTCTTTTCCATTCTTCATGAATCTAAAATTTGTTTCACAGGAAACATACTTTGAACTGCAAATAACAACTTCCATAGGAGTGAATAAATGGACTCTATTTGCATACCTTGAATAAGTGATCCCAAGAAGTTCATTTGATAAATGCCTACCTTTGTGTTTGTGGGGGAGAAAAAAAGAAAGAAAACAAACAAACAAACAAACAACCTTTACTATTTCTCTCTAAACCAAATCTAAATAATGATTTGGCAACTTTATGGTTATGGTTGAATTCCCTAGTATTTCTTATATATTGAGCAAATAAAAGTCACTGTGTTGTTAAGAATGTCTTTGGGTTAAAAAATATTTATTTTGGGCAGTCCCCTTCCTGTGGCTACAGGATTATAAAGGACCACACAATATTGGACTATCTTAGATCAGAATTTCTGTCCTAAAGTTACTTATGATTGGCAAGTGAAATCTCACCTGTTCTCATAAATGAAAAAAAAATTAATTGTTAGATCAGGCCAAGAACCTCCCTCATTAGTCTCATCTGAGATTTTATAAACTCATAGTTGAATGACACCCAGGAAAGAGAAGCAAGTTGTCACCTTTAGCAGAGGAGTTTATTCCCCAGCTTGCCAGTGCGCATCTCAAGCTACAGGCAGGTTGATACATTCTCTGTGTTTTCCATTGCTGCTGTGACCTGCACAGCTGAGGTCACAGCATTGATTTACACTGTGCAAGAAGTCACACAATGGTTTTTTTGACCTTTGGATATTGCCACTGTTGGTTTTGATTTGTCAGTTTCAGATAATTTGAGCAGAATATGTTGAAGATTGTTGAAGAATTTGAGTAAGAATAGAATAAATCAGTCCTTAACTGGGCAGTGCCTTGCTTCAAGTAACTCCTTAAATGTGACCAGATCACGGGGCGGGTGAAGGTTTGTGGTGTGAGTTTTGTCCTGTAGTATTCATAGAATCATAGAATGGTTTGGGTTGAAAGGGACCTTAAAGCTCATCTTTTTCCACCCCCTGCCACCGGCAGGGACACCTTCCACTAGACCAGGTTGCTCCAAGCCCTGTCCAACCTGGCCTTGAACACTTCCAGGGATGGGACATCCACAGCCTCTCTGGGCAACCTGTGCTAGGGCTTCACCACCCTCACAGGGAAGAATTTTTTCCTAATATCTAATCTAAACCTACTCTCTGTCCGTTTGAAGCTTCTCCACCTTCTTATTGTCCATTGCTACCACTTTGTTTATCGGGGGTGTAACACCTTTTTTCACCTTCCATTTTCTGGCTGACATACCTGTAGAAACCCTTCCTGTTATTCTTTGCATCCCTTGCCAAGTTTAGCTCCAACTTTGCCTTGGCCTGCCTTGACCCCATCCCTACACAACCAAACTTCATCTCTATACTCTTCCCAGGATACCTGTCCTTGCTTCCCCTGCCTGTGCATTTCCTTCTTGCTCTTTAGTTTGACCAGCAGGTCCCTACTCAGCTACGCTGGTCTCTTGCCTTCCTTGCCTGATTTCTTGCTCCTGGGGCTCACCTCCTGAGGTATTCTCTTTGCTCACCAATATACTTAGGCCAAGTGCCAGGTCCTGCACTTTGGCCACAACAACCTCATGCAGCACTACAGGTTGGAGACAGAGTGGCTGGAGAGTGGCCAGGCAGAAAGGGTCCTGGGGGTTCTGATTGACAGGAAGCTGAACATGAGCCAGCAGTGTGCCCAGGTGGCCAAGGAGGCCAATGACAGCCTGGCCTGTATCAGGAATAGCATGGCCAGCAGGAGCAGGAAAGTGATTCTTCCCCTGTACTCGGCACTGGTGAGGCATTGACTTGTGGAAACAAACCCCAAAACTCGCAAAGAGTATTGAAACAGGTATGTTTATTCAGAGCAACAGGTACATGGGGGATAATTCCTCCAATCACACACACCCATTGCCTTTGTTCAACTCTTTATGCAGTATAATGTTACATATGCATTAGTTGTATTACATATACATTAGTTGTGTTACATATGCATTAGCTGTGTCAGCAAATTTCAGAAAAGTGGGAGGGGAAATCGTTAACTTACTCCACTCCTATAACTCCACCTTGGAACGCCCCCTTGGGGTTTTCTTTCGGGGGTCTTTGGGGGTCTTTTGGATGAAGTAAGAAGTCTTCCTCAACTTGAACTTTTTACCTTTGCTAAGAACTACTGAGTTGGCACTGTCCAATTAAAACTGGTATCTTCTCCAGGAGCTTTTCTTTATCAACTTTCAAGGTCCCTTTCTCACGAGCTTCAAAGTCCCTTATCGAAACTCTAAGGTTTTCTGTTCCCACTAAAGTCTTCATTATAAAATTAACTATATCCAGTCTGTGAGTTAACAAAAGCAAGCAAGGCCCTATCTATTCTATCTAAACATTAACCAGTACTCAACTAAGGCTACAATCTTGTATTATTGCTTTATATTTTGATCACCCTTTATCAGCACCACCTCAAGTACTGTGTCCAGTTCTGGGCCCCTCAATTCAGGTAGGATATTGAGGTGCTGGAGCATGTCCAAAGAAGGGCAATGAGGCTAGTGAAGGGTCTGGAGCACAAGTCTTATGGGGAGTGGCTGAGGGAGCTGTGGTTGTTCAACCTGGAAAAGAAGAGGCTCAGGGGAGACCTTATCACTGTCTACAACTACCTAAAAGGAGGTTGTAGCCAGGTGGGTATCAGTCTCTTCTCCCAGGCAACCAGCAGTAGTACAAGAGGGCATAGTCTTAAGCTACTCCAGGCAAAGTTTAGATTGGACATTAGGAAGAAATTCTTCACAGAGAGAGTGATTGGGCATTGGAACGGGCTGCCCAGGGAGGTGGTGGAGTCACTGTCCCTGGAGGTGTTTAAGAAGAGACTGGATGTGGCACTTAGCGCCATGGTCTAGTAGACAAGGTGGTGTTGGGTCAAAGGTTGGACTTGATGATCTCAAAACTGTTTTCCAATGTAGCTGATTCTGTGATTCTGTATTTGATTGCTCATGCAATGTCTGTGATGTTTGATCTACGAGACAGATGGTGGTTCAAGCATCCTCTGCATTACCTGTACAACAGTTTCCAAAAACATAGCCTTTTATAACCATTAAGGGGACTGTTCTATCCATTTAACATTTTTCTGTGGCCTTTAGGTGTATAAGCAAGAATCATAGGCTACTTGTGGATTTCTTTTTTTTGTACTTTAATTTCCTTGAATTTCATTGTGTTTGTGTATGATAAAATTAGTAAACAGAGACAGCAGTTGTTCTTTATTACTATTTGATGATGGTAATAATAATATACTACTTCGAATTAAAGTTTTGGGGATTGGTTTAGTTTTTTTAATACCAATGCATTATTACTTCCTGGTCATTCAGTGTCAACTTCTTTTTATGGAGCTTAGTTTCAGCTCTCTCTCTCATTGTTCTTAAAAATACAACTTTGTATTATTTAAATGCCTCCTTCTTTAATGTGTCACTTTGTATATACTAATGTTGAGCCTTTAAATTATTATCAGGTGAAAAGAGAGAAATAGCTGCTATTTCTTTAAGATATTTCATCAGAATAATAACCTAACTTTCATAAAAACCTGAATATACCTTAAATGACACTGGGAATTATGTTACATTATTGTGTGTATGGTTTTTGTTTTGATTTGTTTGGTTTATTTTGTTTTGGTTTTATAAATGAGAGGTATGACTCCACATTAGGTTTTTGCCATTTTATTTACATAAAGTTAAATAGAATGTCTTTCTTCTCTAGAATAGTCCAGTTGGCCACATCTTTACAGCATATTTATCAACCTACACAAAAGGAAGAGCTGACCAAAAACTGGCTGGTTTTATACACTTACAAATCCTTGTGTCTGTCTTAACAGGTGAAAAACCATTTGAATGTCCAAACTGCCATGAGCGTTTTGCTAGGAATAGTACACTCAAATGTCACCTGACGGCCTGTCAGTCTGGAGCTGGAGCTAAAAAGGGAAGAAAGAAGCTGTATGAATGTCAGGTGGGTAATAGGAGTAGCAGAGTCTGAGGCTAGATACCTCCTTCCTGTGCTGAGGGAATGTGAGAGTACTGAGCAGGAAAGGCAACAAAAATGGACTTATGTCTCCAAGAACTATTTTTAGTAAAATAAATTATAAAGGTTGCCTTCAAACACAGTATGAGGGTAAATTCTTATATCTAAGTAGTTCCATTTAAAATATTAAATTACTGATATGGAGCTTCATAATACTTAGTTATGATGCCAAAAGCAGCATAAAATAACTGCTCAGAGACAGTTTTGGGTCTTTAAGCAGCAAAGGTATTTATTTCGAGCAACGTTGGGGTGCTAGCCAGCTCGCGCTGGACAAACTAGCTTTCAGTGAAAAGTCAGGTAATTTATACAGTTTTGGTGAGAGATTACAGTATTTTATATGAATATTTATTCAAATTACATCATCTAGTTATTCATATTAGGTGGGGTTCAGGCAGAGTTTGAGGTGGAGTCATCCTTTTGGGTAGATTCCTGGGGGTCGTTCCTGTTTCTTCGGCCTCGTGAGGGTCATTTTCTCTGTTCCTCATCGTCATGAACTTTTCAACTCTTCCTGACTATGTGCGAAAGTCTTACTAAAAAACCCCTTTACTCAGCCCTTCATCCCCCAAATGTCCATCCTATCTAATTTATGACTACTAGGCCAAACTTTTTGTCATCTTTCATTAGGATAGAGCATACCAGGCACGAACAGGCCTCTCGGAACCTGGTACCTTCTCTCTCTTAACTAATCTCATAACACACGCTCTCTGTCACTTTAACCTAAATGCAGCATTCCTCAAAGTGGGGTCTGTGAGCCTCTCCTCAGAGTAGGATTCTAGCATCTAAAAATCCTTGCTCTGTTTCATTTCCCCCCTTTTCTCAGGACTTACAAATTATCTTGTCAAGTTCTAAAGACAAAGGGTTTTGGTAAACGAATGTCATTCCCCACATTGTTTGTGTTTTCTTCATGATAATGCTCAACTTATACCACAGGTAGATGTTCAAGAAAGATAATGTGATCATTCCTCCCAATATGACTAGCATGGGATGTATTAGAAAATTAAACACTTGCGTTGCCTTAGGAGAGTATCCTATCAGGATGTCCCACCAATGATGTTCTCCGATTCGTTCTGCATCAGCTAAAATAGATTTTATATTTTCGGAGTCATGTTTGACTTGCCACAGCATGCAGTTGGGTTGTTCTGTTTACTTCTTGAACTAACTTTTCTACATCCGGGTGTTTGAGCATTGCCTTAAAAAGATCGATATTCATGATACAAAGTATAATTTATTCTAATCAATTGTTGTGTTGTTACTGATGCAACATAATTAAAATCCCAACGTACAATCCTAGTGAAATTATATACACAAAAATTAGTACCATTGTTTTCTTCATGACAATTATCTATAGTAATATTAACACAAGCAGTTCTGACATGTGCACATCCATTTCCTACATAAAATACTTGTGATTGGGCTTTAGTGTGTGAGAACATTTCAAAGGTACATGTACTTTCTTCGATATCTAAACACAGGTCTTCATTTTCTATTACTGCATTTTCACAGATGTATCCTAACTGTTCCCTGGGAATACATGCCTCAGTGCTGATCGATTGTCATTTGCCTTTGGTCTTATCGTAACTTGCCCAAACACTATGACCTAAGGGTCTGACAATTACATTTTGGTGTATAGCTCCCAGGGTTAGAACAGGAAAGATTGCCTGTTCTTGTGCTGCACTAATAGTGAGCACATATGCTTCAATTCCTTCATGTTGTGGATTGTAGGTGAAGTTCACTAATTGCCACCAGGCTTGATGTTCTTTTTCAAACTGAGTAGTGGAATCTTCTCTCGCTATTAATTCTCTGATTTCTTGGGGTAATGTCCCTGATGTTTCCCGGTCAGGGACACTCCCGGGCAGATGGAGCTCATTAGCCCTTAAAAGGCAACCCATCTACGTCCTAAGGACCTCGCTGCCACCGTCCAAGCTTGCTTGGCCCCGGCAGATGAACCTTAGGATTAAAGGGTGGGCTCAGTTCCGCACACACTGTGTCTCACCTAAAAAATCCAATGCACAGGCTGGAAGGTGTAAAGACCTTCCCCGGATCTTCGCTCGCGAAGACTGGCCATTAAATCCCTGATGTTCCCTCTCTGAGTATTCCTGCAGCTATAGATTGTACCATTGTTGAGTTCGGATACATTGGATTGCAAGTGCAACCTTTTTACTAATGTTTCCAGTGTAGTCTGGAATTTTAGTAAAATCTTTGGCCGTGTAGTTCGCTACCAATGTTAATAATTTGACAGCTAGAGATTGGGTTTCTACCAAGGCAAGAAATTGGACCCTATTTTTCAAACCAAACATCATTACTCGCATTGTCCATTTGACTAAATATAAGTGATTGGTTCATCATGGGTGTTACTGTCAGCTTGACCTGTTTTGTCTTTTGTGTTAAGGTATTAACACCTTTGCACCCTATTTGTATTTCATCGTACAATTTTCCTATTATGATATCCACTGAGTCTTTGGCTTTATTCCAGTCTTGTTGTGTATATGGTCTGTTATTATGTAGGACATAAATGACTAAACTTGGCCTAGGCTCTGGATCAACTGAGGAATGTATCCCCACCCAAGGGAACGATTCTATAATTTGTGCACTCGACCATGGCCACTCCAAAGTAGGAGTTTGGGATATGGTTATACTTATCAAAAGTCTGAGAATCAGTGTTGTTCTTAGGTCCATGGTTCAGGTTTCCTTAAGAGCTTGCTTTACCGTCTTCTGGAGCTCTTTTGACTCAGGACTAGTGGATCCAGGTTGGTTGCTCTTTTACTCGGACTGCTGTGAAGGTGATCAGCAACACCTGGAAAGGTCCTTCCCACTTTTCTTGCAGAGGTTCTCCTAAAAGATTCTTAACATATACCCAATCACTGGGACTGAATGGATGTAGTTTACAATCAGGCTGTTTTGGTTGGTGTTCTAACACCACCGTAGCATTTTTATCAAATTGTTTTCCTACAGCTATAACGTAATCATACACATATTGATTGCCTATTTGATCTACTGCCTCACTATCTACAATCTGCATTGCATAGTGTCTACCATATAAAATTTCAAATGGACTCAATTTTTCTTTTGATCTTGGTTTGACCCTCAATCTGATCAGACCAATAGGTAAAGCCTGATGCCACTGAAAACTTGTTTCTTGGCATATTTTAGCAATTTATTGTTTAATGAGATGGTTTGTTTTTTTCTACTTGCCCACTCGCTTAGGGTCTGTAGGGCGTATGCAATTGCCATTTGATTTTCAATGCTTTACTTACTGCTTGTATAACCTTTGCACAAAAAATGTGAACCCCTGTCTGAAGAGATGCTTCTTGGCACCCCAAATCGTGGTATAATTTTGTTTAACAGAACTTTGATCACTCCTCTTTCTTTACTTGTTTTGCACGGGAAAGCTTCAGACCATCCAGAAAATGTATCTGTCAAAACTAAGAGATATCTGTTACCCCCCTTTTCTTGGCAATTCAGAGAAATCAATTTGCCAAACTTCACCTGGGAATTTTCCTTTGTTTATTGCCCCTTGTTGTATTTTAGTTCCAGTATTTGGGTTATTTTTCAGGCAGCGCTCGCATCGGGATGTAACCTGTTTTATTGCAGTAAATAATTTTGGTCCTGCCACTCTAGTTTTTAAATGGTGATAGAGTGGATCTAAGCCCCAATGAGTCTTGTCATGTTCCACTTTTACGAATTGCCATACCATTTTTCCTGGCAATACCAGCTGTCCTGTTTTTAGCTGGCCCCACCCATTGTCCAATAGCTTACCTCCATTTTTATGTATCCACTTATGATCTGACTCTTGGTATTCTGGTTGGAAATCTGTATCTAGTTTCTCTGGCACTAAAACTGCTATTGTTAATTCTTTTCTTCTTGCAACAGCTAATCTAACTTCTTCATCAGCTTTCCGATTACCTATTTCTGGAACCATGTTACCTTTCAGGTGTCCTTTACAGTGCATTATAGCCACCTGTGTTGGGAGCTGGACGGCTTCTAACAGTTGGAGAATCTCTTCCGCGTGCTTTACATCTTTTCCTTGGGCAGTCAATAGCCCTCGTTCTTTCCATATTGCACCGTGGGCATGCACAACAGAGAAGGCATACTTGGAATCTGTCCAGATGTTTATTTGCTTCCCTTTTGCCAGTTCAAGAGCTCAGATGAGAGCTATCAGTTCTGCTTTCTGGGCTGAAGTTCCTGCAGGTAAAGGGTTTGACTCAATTACCTTTTCTGTTGTAGTAACTGCATAACCAACCATTCTTACTCCCTGTTTCGCGAAACTGCTACCATCTGAAAACCAGTCGTCTGCATCTTGAAGTGGTTCTTCTTAAAGATCTGGGAGGTTGGAGTACACTGTTTCAATTGTTTCTAGGCAGTCGTGTTCAAGCGGTTCGGCTGACATTCTTCCTTCTAGGAATGAAACTGGATTGACAGCGTTAGTCACCTGAATGGTCACATCATCTGATTCGGCCAGGATCGCCTGTTATTTCAGGAACCGTGAAGGTGATAACCAATGGTTGCTTTTTTGCTCCGGTACTGCTGATACAGTATGGGACACTAACACAGTCATTTTCTGCCCCATTGTAAGTTTCCTGGTCTCTTCTATATTTATAACCACTACAGCTACTGCCCTCAGGCAGGTAGGCCATCCTTTGCTTACCTCATCCAGTTGTTTGGAGAAGTAGGCTACTACCCTTTTGTATGGCCCTAGTTGCTGAGCCAGGACCACTAAAGCCATTCCTTGATGTTCATGTGAGAACAGCCAAAAGGGCTTTGTTACGTAGGGCAAACCTAGCACCGGGGCCCTCATAAGTTCTTGCTTTAGTCGTTTGAAGGCTTTGTCCACTTCAGGGGTCCAAATTATGTTAATTTTGGTTGTTTTCAGCAGTTCGTACAAAGGCTCTGCAAGTACCCCATACTGATATATCCATAAACGGCACCAACCTGTCATTCCTGAAAGGCTCGTAGGTCTCTCACCGTTTCTACTCTGGGTGTCTGGCAGATTGCTTCTTTCCTTGATGTTCCTAGAGACCGCTGTCCTCCAGAGACTTTGTATCCCAGGTATACCACTTTCTCTTGCACCAGCTGTGCTTCCTGTTGGGAGACTCGATAACCATTTAAACCCAGGAAGTTTAAAAGAGAGATTGTCCACTGTACACATTCCTCTTCTGTTTCTGTTGCTATCAGTAAGTCATCTACATACTGCAGAAGAGTGCCATCTCCCAGTGGCTGTTCCCATTGTTCTAATTCTTTGACCAATTGATTACCAAACAAAGTTGGCGAATTTTTGAACCCCTGAGGTAAAACAGTCCAGGTTAATTGCATCTTTCTGCCACTACTAACTGATTCCCATTCGAATGCAAATATCTTTTGGCTCTCTAGGGCCAAGGGGAGACAGAAAAATGCGTCTTTTAAATCTAATGCTGTAAACCAAATCAAATTGTCTTTTAATTTTGTCAAAAGTGTATAGGGATTGACCACTATGGGATAAATTGTTTTTGCTATTTCATTTACAACCCTTAAATCTTGAACTAGTCTATAGGCTCCATTTGGTTTCTTGACTGGGAGAATTGGGGTGTTGAAATCTGATTCATACTCTATTAAGAGTCCCAATGTTAAAAAGTTTTCAGTTAAAGGTTCAATTCCTTTTCTGTCTTGTAGTCTCAATGGATATCGTTTTCTAGCTACTGGTCTTGCTCCTGGCAGTAGTTCTATTTGAATGGGGGTTGCTTGTTTTGATCTGCCAGGTATACTGGTAGCCCATACCAAGGGATATACCTGATCCAAAATCTGAGTGACCTTTTGATTGCTTTGCTCTGGTTCTATGCAACTCATGGTTAAACTCAGGTTCGCTATTAACTGTTCTTCATTTACTCGAAATTCAAATTTACCCTTGTTAATTTTAATCATAGTTCCCAGGTTTTCTAATAAATCTCTCCCCAGCAAAGGCTTTGGGGAATTAGGCAAATATAAGAATTGATGAACTCCCATTTGTTTCCCAATTCTGTACTTGAGGGGTTTCAGAAAGAAAGTTTTTTCTGGTTGACCTGTTGCTCCTATAACTTGAACAAACTCACTACTTTTAGGTACTAGTTCTTGATTCAAAACCAAAAATGTAGTTCCAGTGTCAATTAGAAAATCTAATTCTTTTTCATTTTCCCCTACCTCAATTCTGACCAATGGATCCGCCAGGGGTAAATCCACTGGTCCCCCTCATTCTCCATTCTGATGAGCGATGACGGCTCCTTCTGAGTTCTTATTTGCCAACTTAGGACAGTCTTGTTTCCAATGGCCCGTTTGTAGGCAATAGGAACACTGATCTTGTCTTATTCTTCGCTGCTGGGAGGGGAAGCCTCCTCTTCCCCTTGTAGTCTGGCCCCTGCCCTGACCCCTTATGCCTGGTCCTGAGGAATTCCTTGATTTGGGTCATAACCGCTGCTATTACTCTTGACAATTTTCTATCTTCGCTTTTCTCTCTATTGTTATATACTTTCCAAGCTTCATTCATTAGTACCTCTAAGTCTTTATTGGCAGGATGGTCTATTTTCTGTAATTTCTTTCTACTATCAAGATTGCCTTGTCCCATTAGTAACCCTACTAGATGCAGTTTACCCTCTTTTGATGCCGGGCCTAAGGTAGTGTATTTCCTCATAGCATCTCTAAGTCTGTCTAAAAATGCTGTGGGGGTTTCGTCTCGTCCCTGTCTCACTTCATACAAAACTGCCCAATTTACTGCTCTGGGTATGGCATTTTGTAGTAGTTTTAAGACTAGGCCTTCCTTGGTGACCAGGTTGTAACCAAGGAACCAAGGCCATGTTCCCAGTATTCCATACGATTTTTACGTAAGCAAGAGTATAAATAAGAAGAGAGAGGAAACTCTCGCTCTCTTTCTTCCGGTGGACCGAAGGCGAAGGTAGCTTCGCTGTCGCTCTGCCCGGGCGAGGGAGTGAGGCCTAGTGCATCTGGTTGGCCTTGAGAGGCAGAGAGTACCGGCGGTTGTGTGGTGTGGTTCGCTATCTCTGGAGGGAAGTATTTGCGTTATATCCCTTTTTATTCCTTTTTCCTTTTCCCTTTCCCTTCCCTTTTCCCCTTTGGGGGGTTCCCTGTATATAATTTTCTTTATATATATATATATATATATAAATCTTCCACTTAAAATTCAGTTCGGTTTGGGTCCTTTTGATTTTTTTTTCGTGATCTTTTCGATCAATTGCACGAGAGTGAGAGGGAGGGGGAAGGCTTTGTCCCTGAGGTCCAGGCACTTGGCTGGGAGCCAAGTCCAACCTGGGACACATTTCTTAATCCCACCAGGATTAAATTTCTATATTGTTCGAGCAACTTATATTGCACCGGATCATTTGGATCCCAATTAGGGTTTTGTTTTGGAAAAATGTTATCTGTGTTCCCTCTTAAAACATTTGTATCAATCTGTGCTTCTATGTTTTGTCTAGCTGTGCTGATTACAAGCTCTTTTACAGTTTCTGTCAGTTCCGATAGCATTAGATCTATATCAGCCCAGTCAATGTCTTGGTTTTTCACAATTAATTCAAATCTTTTAGTCACTTTCTCAGGGTCTTCTCTAAATCTTTTGACTTCTTCTCTCCAACTATTTAAATCACCTGCAGAAAAGGGAGCTTTTACCCTGGTTTGAGTACCTGCAGGCGTTATTACTTGGCGTAATGGTACCACCGTGTGGCTTGCCTCTGTTTTGGCTCTTGCTTTGGTCCCAGTTTTGTTTTTGGTTTTCTGTCTCCCAGCCCATGTTGTGTTCTGCTTACTCCCTCCTCTGGTTCTTCTACACTTTCTACTATACTCACCGAATCATCTGTTCCTGATTGCTGTGGACTGCTAGGTCCTTGTGTCCTTGTCTAGCTTGCCCTGGTCCTCTAAAGGGTGCTGACTGTAGTTCTTGGAAGTCTAAGATACTCTCTTCATCACTATCCTTCCTTCCTAACTTAGGACACTGCAAGCATCACAACAACGTTTTTTCGGTTTATGATTTTTCTGATCCTTTTCCAATGTTAAGACAAAAGGATCTGGGGTGGGATATTTATTCCACAGTTTTTCTGCCATTCAGGTCTATTTCTCAGGGCGAAAAACAGGTCTGTGTACATTACTTCATCCCACTTCTCCATTCTACGGAGAAACAACATGAGCTGTAAAATGGTATTGTACTTAATACTTTCTTCTGGTGACCATTTTTCACCATCATCTAACTTATACAGCGACCACCAGTTTGGCAGTATTTTAAAAATGTTCTTTTGCTCAGATTTCCTCCAGGAATTCCACCTAATTCTTTCCAGTGTTTTAAAATACAACCCAGAGGTGTCTTAGTGTTTATTTCTGTACTTAGTTGGTTTCCCATTATTGTGGGAGCTGAGGGCAATATTTATTCCAGGGTGTTTATAATTCAGGATCCTTTGTTTTCATCTCTCTTTCTGAAAGGGGATAGTATGTTCCAGGTATCTTTTACTTTGTTATATAGTAGATACTTAACAGGTACAGGGGTTAATTCAAACAATTCTAGCATCAGTAATATACCATCCAATATAGGGGTCATGAACCCACACGGGTTCCCAATTACTAAAGTTTTCAATCACTAATGGCTCATATCCCTTTTGTCTTAAGTGCTTTGTAAACCTATGCAATGTTCCCTGTAATTCTTCAAGTAATTCTCTTCTCTGAATCTCTCGTTCTAATGCTAATTGTACTAGATTCCAATCAGTGTCTTCTAGTTGGGTAGGGTTTTTTTTAAATTCTGACTCATGTCTAAAAATATTTTCCAGTTTATTCCACCACTTCATGTATTAAATTATCAATCACTTCATCCTTCTCTGACTGCTGCCCTCGCAGTCAAGTCAGAAAAGCAGACTGGGACTCCCACTCGCTTCACAGTGACACTGCGTCTCAGACACACTCACACACATACACTTGCACACCTGTTAAGTTCTTTAAAATGTTCTAAGTTTTACGTGTTCCAGTTGCATTACCACCTAAGGTCACAGGATGTCTCTGTAAACCACAAAATGTATGTCCTACTGTTAATTTGAGTGAATTTGTAAAAATTACGTACCTATCAGTTGTTTGACAATAATATTCGCTCTCTTGGTCTCTTCCAAGCTCTGATTATCACCACACCTAATGCAATACAAATTCAGAGTTCGATTTAACCTTCTTCCTTGCGTCTCCTTGGGTCCTAAAATGTATGTATTGCAATCTCATGTACAATGCACAGTTACAAAAGGACAAATCTTAATTTTAGGTTTCAAACGGCGTGGTAGAGTTTCTGTTACTTGTCTGGGATTACCGGGGTTATTTCTTGTAAGCAAACAAACCACAACTTTTAGCACAGAATAAAAATGAAACAAAGCAAAGAGACTCACAGTACATTATCTCCAGCTACTGCATTCTAGGGATTCCTAACAAGACTAGAAGAAAAGCAAAAGGAAGCTTCTCTGGGTCCTAAATTCCTTGTCTCAAGAAAATCGAAAGGAAACTTAATCCCAAATCTTAAGGCAGTTCAAAAGGAAATTTAAGGATTATTAGATTCCCAAATCTTCAAGTCAAAATGCACAGTATTTGACCAAATACAATACAATGCAAACCAAATACAATACAATGCAAACCAAATACAATACAATGCAAACCAAAGTTGGGATATACCAGATAGAGGCTATTACCTCTTCCAAAAGGCGTCCCTTCTGATTAACCTTGCGAGAACAGCGTCCTGTCTCATCTTACAGGGTAAATTCAACTAAATTAAACCAAAGAACAAATATAAATACCTTTTTATGTCGAACAGAAGTCCTTGTCCACCTGTGTGAGAAACCGAGGGGCAGGGGAGACTCGCGACCGAAGATCCAGTCGGGGGTCCCCCGAGGGTCCCCAGGCCCCCTGGATTCCAGTACAGGAGGAGAAGGCTCCCGCCTGGCTCGCCAGAACTGATGCCAAAACCAGCATAAAATAACTGCTCAGAGACAGTTTTGGGTCTAAGCAGCAAAGGTATTTATTTCGAGCAATGTTGGGGTGCTAGCCAGCTCACGCTGGACAAACTAACTCCAAAGTTCTCAGTGAAAAGTCAGGTAGTTTATACAGTTTTGGTGAGAGATTACAGTATTTTATATGAATATTTATTCAAATTACATCATCTAGTTATTCATATTAGGTGGGGTTCAGGCAGAGTTTGAGGTGGAGTCATCCTTTTGGGTAGATTCCTGGGAGTCGTTCCTGTTTCTTCGGCCTCGTGAGGGTCATTTTCTCTGTTCCTCATCGTCATGAACTTTTCAACTCTTCCTGACTACGTGCGAAAGTCTTACAAAAAACCCCTTTACTCAGCCCTTCACCCCCCAAATGTCCATCCTATCTAATTTATGACTACTAGGCCAACCTTTTTGTCATCTTTCATTAGGATAGAGCATACCAGGCGCAAGTAGACCTCTCTGAGCCTGGTACCTTCTCTCTCTTAACTAATCTCATAACACACCCTCTCTGTTACTTTAACCTAAATGCAGCATTCCTCAAAGTGGGGTCTGTGAACCTCTCCTCAGAGTAGGATTCTAGCATCTAAAAGTCCTTGCTCTGTTTCAGTTTGACTTCAGAGGGTTGCAGATGCGGTGTTTCTGCCACTAAAGAAGTTCCTTCCAAGATTTGTAATCCGTACTGTTTCCCACAATTCCTCAGTTTTTATTTATTAATGTAACATAAACTTGAGAAACATTGTGCATCACAAGACCTTGAAGACACCCGACTATACATGGGACAACACACAGGATTACTAACACAAGCAAACCTAAAACCAAAAATAATAAAAATTCTTTCAGGGGCAGTGAAAACCCTTTCACAGAAATCCAATCAAACATATGGTCCCAACTAACCTCGTCTGATTTTAGGATTTCTTGGATGAGGGAGTGGAGTTCATTTATGTGGGAGTAGATGGATTGGGAATGATCTGAGAAATTTAAACAGCACAACCCCTCAAACTCACTGCAACCATGTCCATTAACTAATAATAGAAAATCAATTGCAGTTCTATTTTGTCATGTTGCTTTCTTAAATTGTTGGAAATCCAGTAAAAGGTCTTCCAGTGCTGGGCTAGTTGCATTTGCCTCTTTTGCTAACCAGCATCCCATTTTTGTAAGTCTAGGGCATGCGTTGTGCTAATGACTGGAATTACTATGTTGCCCCAAACATGGTTGTGTGACCAAAAGTGAAGGTTGGAGTCACAGTCTTCCGTGAATCGTTGCAAATTTTGGATTTTAGAAAGGGGGTTCTGCTGAGTTGGAGGGTGAGGGGCTATGTTTGTAATGATTGGTCCTACTATGAATGGTTGTCCACTCTCTTTGAGCTGCCACACTGCTTGTGAGTCTTGCTTTTCAGGGTGGACTGTGAGGTCATGTTTTGTAACTTTTTTGGGAGGATTAATAACTAGGGAAGGAATTGTCTTTGCAGGGTTATAAAGTTAATTGCCCAAAGGTGCAAGGTCCCCCTACTGCTGCCCCAAGGATTGATTTCCATACCCAAAGTCCACAGATAAGGAACACCACCTTAGGGAGGACAATTGACAGTGGGGGGGGATTCAATTTCAAAAGCTATTTTTTCCTTGCATCAGAACTCAGAGTTACAATAGGCTCCATAGGATGTTACAGTGAATTGCCATTCACTCCTCCCCTCTTTTTTAGTGGTAAAATAGAAACAGTGGGCTGAGGGAAGGGTACCTAAAATTTCCAATTATTCAGGGTAATTATTAAGAGATTTTGGAGTTTTTATGGTGTTGAGGGTGCCAGGGATGCAGGACAAAACCTGGTTTTCATTTTTGTTGGGATTATTACACCAAACGAAATATTGATTTTGGAATCCAACCCATTTTTGAGGGGACTAGGGGATTGCAGCTGAACATGTTTTGAATGGGTTAGAGGGATCTGAAACTGAAAGACACAATGAATCGACATTTAGGGACTTAGCTAGGGAAGAGCATATGTTTCCATGATTAGTTGCAACCCAGTCATGAAGAGGAGGAGGTGTGGGAGAAGGTTGATATGACATGATGAATCAGGATGATGACGATGATGATGGAGATCATGGTGGTAGTTACTCGCTGTTGTAAAATTTCACAAGGCGTGATGGAATCCACTTGGGACCAGATCCTGTGGAAACACAAACATGCCCCCTCCCCCAGGTAATAAGGGGAACAGGACCAACCCATTCACCTGTTATAATATCTTTATAAGTAACTTTGGCATGGGTACTGATTTGGTTTCGGTGTGCTTTAAAGTGTCTTTCTATGGGAGATGTGTCTTGTTCTAATCTATTCAAGAAAATGATAACATATAATACTTTATTTAATTTTTCCTGAGGTGTAAGTCCAATTGTGATATTCTGTTGTTTGGTTCACATATTTTTGAGAGTCTGATGAGCACACTCTACCACTGCTTGACCAGTGGGAGAGTGGGGGATCCCTGTGACATGGGAGATACCCCACTCATTGAAAAACTCTTTAAAAGAACTAGAAGTGTAAACTGGTCTGTTATCTGTTTTTATGGTCTTGGGGATGCCAAGGACTGATATTGCAGACATAAAGTGTTTTTTAACATCTCAGACCTTCTCTTCTGCATGGGCTGTTACCGCAATGGCACCAGAACATGTGTCAATAGACACATGAATGTATTTTAATTTTCCAAAGGGTGAATAATGTGTTATGTATGACTACCAGATGTCAAGTGGGTTAATCCCATCAGGGTTTAACCCCTCAAATGGTAGAGGAGTCGGGACATGCGGAGATAATTGTTTGGGCTTGAGATAGTGTAAGGTTGAATGTTTTTTTAAGGGATTTTGCATTTTGGTGAAAAAAGCTGTGGGACAGTTTTGCTTTTTCAAAATTGTTTGGAATCACTGCAGTTTGTGCAAGATGTTCCGTATTAGCAATTTGATCTGCAACATGGTTTCCTGCTGTGATGGGTCCTCGGAGAGAAGTGTGAGAACAAATGTCGATGATGTAGAATTTGTTCTTATGGTTACTAATTTCATAGATTAATGATTTGAACATATGAGTTAATTGTAATTTGGAGATATCTTTTATGTATGAATTTTCAATTCACCGGACTACTCCAACGACATAGACCAAATCAGAAAAAATGTTTAAAGGCTCTGGAAATAGCTGGAATGCTGGAACCTCTTACCTTGTGCGTGTCAAATACCCACTTTTCCCCTTTAAACTAGGTGACTACTGCGTTAGACACTTTTCCAGAACCATCTGTGAGAACAGTTCTTGCACTTGTTAGTGTGATAAGGGAGCTGGCAGAAGAGTTTGCCAAGTTACTCTCCATCATTTACCAACAGTCCTGGCTCTCTGTGGAGGTCCCAGATGATTGGAAGTTGGCAAATGTCACGCCGATCTACAAGAAGGGTTGCAAGGAGGACCTGGGAAACTACAGACCTGTCAGCCTGACCTCAGTGCCTGGCAAGGTTATGGAGCAGATCATCCTGAGTGCAATCACACAGCACCTACAGGATGGATGACATGGTTTTGCTGGTTCTTGGAAACTGGGCAGGAATTTTTTCCCTTCCCCCTTCTCACTGTGTGCAGGGTTGTAAGTGGGCACTTAAGGGACACAAAAAAAGAAGTGGTTTTCTGACTAATTGCTCAGAATCTCGTCTCCTAGGAAATGGGGGGATGACGAGCTCCTCTTTACTTTTTTTCTCTCGTCTCCTGGGAAATGGGGGGAGGAGTTTTGGGTTTGCTGTGGAGGTTGGAACGGGGTCAGAGTGGAAGTTCGGTGGTTCTTTCTGTTCTCGACCTGCTTACCTACTGTGGATCCTGCTTGGAGTTTTCAGATCCAGAGAGGAGCTGTTTTCTGGAGGGTTTTTTTTTCCATTCCCTATTCCTGTTTATTTCTTTCCTGTCAGTGGTCCTGGGTGGTCCCATCAGGGGGGAGAGAGAGGACTGTGCAGGACGATTCAATCAGCCGAACAGAGTGA
Source organism: Myiozetetes cayanensis (assembly GCF_022539395.1). Lineage (NCBI taxonomy): Eukaryota > Metazoa > Chordata > Aves > Passeriformes > Tyrannidae > Myiozetetes > Myiozetetes cayanensis. The sequence continues at coordinate 104,509 of NW_026087965.1, forward strand.
GTGTTTGCTTTTTTCCCATTGGGGAGGACTCATTTTTTTGTTGTTTCTCTCCCCCCTCTCTTTCTCCCCTTTCCCAGTTTGTGGGGGAGGGGAGGGAAACCCATTTTTTTTTTTAGTTTCTCCAACACACCCCGGAGGATGTTACCCCTACGTGGTAATGACCAGTGATTCCATAACGCCCCCTGCTGGTCAGTAAAAAGAACTTCAGGTTCTGCATCTCCAGTGATCCAACAGCGCCACCTGTTGACTGGCACAGGACACTACAAACTTTACATCTCTGGTGACCCAATGGCACCCCCGTTGACTGTGGTTAGAATTGCACCAAAGGGTGCAAACTGAACAGGTTTTCTTTGCTTGTTTATTGGTGTGTTTTGAAGGGGATTATTTGTAGGTATAGGAGCATTGTTTGGTTGTTTTACTTGTTTTCTTTCATGGTTTCTGACAATACAAACATACCTTTTAATAAAGGGTTGTTATTTTTCCCTTTTCCATAATTTTTTTTCCCTCAATCGGAGTCTCCTAATTTTGGATTTATAATTGCTTAGAGGGAGGAGTTTGGGTCTTTTTCTCATAACTCATCCTCAGCAAAACACCTGTGTCTCATTTAAACTGGGACAATGGACAAGGGATTATACCCAGTCAGCACAGGTTTAGGAAGGGCAGGTCTTGTCTGACCAACCTGATCTCCTTTTATGATCAGGTGACCCACCTGGTGGATAAGGGGAAGGCTCACAGGAACCCAAAATCTTGGAACTCCTACATCTTGACTGTGGGAGAGGAACTCGAACTTTTATAATATAAAGTGATTAACTTCCAGTCACAGATCCATAGACCAGTTAGGAGATTACCAGAAGCAGGCTGTGTCTGAATGCAACACCAAACAACACCCTGGCAGTCCCAGTAGCTCATCACAGAGAGTTTGCACTCTCTGGACAGATTCCAGACCTTATCGGGGGACAGGTCATCTTGCCACAGTCTGTCCCAGAATGCAGTCAATCATCTTTACCTCATGGAGTGGTAGTGCAGGTACCTCTTGCCTCCATGGATAAAAGCATCCTCATGTATAGGCTCAGGTGCACTCATGTATGTGTCTCAGTTTAATGAGACACAAGTGTTTTGTTGAGGATGAGTTATGAGGAAGACCCAAACTCCTCCCTGTAAGCAATTGTAGAAGTGAAATTAGGAGGGTCCAATTGAAAAAGTGTGGAAAACGTAAAAAATAACAGCTATATGTTAAATGTCTTCTAGAAACTCTAAATCATTGTGGGAAGATGACTGGGGGTAAAAATTAGAGGAGACTAAGAATTACAGGGCAAAATGCACCTGATTCCTAGATGGAATGCAGTTGACATGCTCCATGAGGACTCCCCATACAACAATAAGCACCTACTACAGGGGATGGAACAGAGGATGGAGTGGAGTGGAGATGCTGCAGCCTCCCTCCATAGAAATCCCTGCAGGGAGGGGAACGTAGTGATACTTTGTAGTTTGTAAGACCTCATAACACCTACCAACCAAGGGAAATAGATGATGTCCTCCTGATGAGCCAGCAACTATGTCAAAACCTCTCTCCTCAGATAAACTTGGTTCATTAAAGCTTCATTGTAATATTTATACACATCCCCATCCCAAAGTTACCTGCCTCCAAGATATGACCACCCCCCACTGGGCATGCACCCTATATTTTTTTTACTGTATCTTTAAAAGTGAAGCAAGAGAATTTTATACCAATAAGAAAAAAAAGTATTTATGACTAAAGTCACTCAAACTACACCTAAACATAAAGAAATAGTATAAAAGTAAGTTGAGAATGGGGAGGAAATCAGAGAAGACTCCATCATAACTGCTGGGATCAGTTGATCAACTGAACCTGTCTTCTCCCCCATAGGGATGCCTATTGGGTAAGAACCATACTCTACGCGTACTGAATATTGCTCTTAGGATTAGAGTTTGCTTTACAGTATAGTATATTGCGTTTAACATGTTTTTGCAGTCAGATACTATCACACCGGCAATCTTCAAACTTTATTAACCTTTCACAACTTTGTATTAATAATGAGTGTTATTCTGTAAACTATTAGAGTGAGTCCTTTACAGGTATTACCAGTTGTTGGTAGCAGATAACACACTCAAATAAAATGGGAAGACCTGTTGAGGGGTGTCCCTTATACTGTTGGCTTAGCTCCCTGAAAAGGGCAGTCGAACAGCCCTCTGATCCAGTGGAACTTTTTGGTGAAGGGTCCCCATTACAGACTCCGACAGACTGGTCAGGCACAAGGATCTTGGCTTTCCTGGGTCACTGACAGACAGATAAATCGCTAAGGGTCAAGGAAATCTCCCCTTTTCACTTGACAGTCGTCTTGCATGCTACTAATAGAATGGAGTTTTTATGCTGCATACACTGTGATTAACTGATGATCTTCAATGATGTTGCAGCTGTCAATACACTTTGCATTATCCTCAGTGATTAATATCTCATCAGAAACAGAGTTCACATTGTCCAACTCCAAAATGACAAGCCTCTGTCATTGGAGTCAAAGGAAGATGAATCACTGATGATTACAGTTTAGTGTCCTGTCTCTCACTTAGCACTATTTCTAGTCCAGGAACCAGAGACAAAGAACTGGGGCATGACCTTCATCTCTACTTATACAGTGAAATGCAAATGTGAGGTGACAGATAAGCATTACTTGCCTCTGATATAGATGTGGTAACCACCATTTCCCATGTGTGGAAGTCATCTACAGCAATTAGGTATTGTATTGTCGCTTTCTGTCCCTGGCCTGACTGTTCAAGAGTTGAGCAGGTATTACTGCATATGCACCAGCCCTAACCTCTCTCCTTTTATTGCAACCATGAAAACCAAGTTTTCATGAGTGCCAAAGAACAATATTGACATAAATTTAGCATCATAGTTTAAATTGACATATATGTTGTATACAGTCATTAGCATAGCAATTTTTTATTAAGGTCTCAGGTGGAAAAGTTTGGCTCCTTTGAGTGGAAAACAAACACCACCATCACTACCCCTCCTCCCCCAAGATATCATCAAGGTAAAAAGGCCAAAGAGACAAACAAAATGTTAAAAAACACCAAGGAAAAACAAAAACCCAAAGAATTTTGTCCTAAATGCATATGTCAGTGCACGTACACATGCACGCATATATAGTAGCTATATACATATACATGGATGTAAGCATTTATAAAGAAACTTTGTGTATAACTAATAAATTATCTTCCATCCAAAAATCTAAAAAAACCAAACCCTCTTACACTTTTCAGTCAGTCTGTTAAAAATACAATAATTTATATATGGACATCATCATCATCATGGCTAGGCTTCGCGAACGAAGATTTGAGAAGGGCTCTACCCACGCTTGCTACAAGTACGCTGATGGCTAAAAAGGCCAATGCAAGATAGACAAGTCCGGTTGCAGAAGGCACAGCAGAAAGACTCCCCAGGTGATACAGAGGAGACGCGATTCTTTCTGCGTTGTCTTTTCTCCTCGAGAGTGATCCTGCGTGTGTTCTCAAAAGCAGCAGCAGCGTTATAGATGGTGTGTCTCCAGGTCTCCTGATTGGAGGCCAGGGTAGACCAATGGTGGTGATCGATATGGCCAAGGCTGAGGGATTGTTTCAGGCAGTCCTTGTACCTTCTCTTCGGGGCTCCTCTCTTGCGGTAGCCAGTGGCAAGTTCCCCACAGAGCACGATCTTAGGGAGGCGGTAGTCCTGCATCCTGGAGACGTGCCCTGCCCAGCGCAGTTGTGTTCTCAGCAGCATGGCCTCAATGCTCGTGACTGCTGCCTGTTCAAGGACAGACGTGTTGGTCACATAGTCAGTCCAGTGGATGTTTAGAATTGTACGGAGGCAGCGCTGATGGAAGCGTTCTAAGAGACGCAAGTGGTGGCGGTAAATGACCCATGATTCGGACCCATATAGAAGAGTAGACAGTACAACAGCTCTGTAAACGCTGATCTTTGTACTTTTCTTCAGGTGTTTGTTTTGCCACACTCTTTTATGGAGTTTACCGAAAGCTCTGTATGCCTTTGCTAACCTGTTGTCTATTTCTGCATCAATCTTACCGTCTGAGGAGATGATGCTTCCCAGGTAATTAAATTGCTGGACTGATTTGAGTTCTGTTTTACCAATGGTGATATGGGGATGATGGGAGACTTCCTGAGGTGCAGGCTGATATAAAACTTCTGTCTTCTTCAAGCTGACTTCCAGTCCAAACAGCTCAGCAGCCTCTGCAAAGCAGGATGTTAGATGCTGCAGAGCTACTTCTGTGTGGGCAACGAGGGCGGCATCATCAGTGTAAAGCAGCTCACGGATAAGATAATTTAAGGTCTTAGTGTGGGCCTTCAGTCGCCTTAGGTTGAATAGGCTCCCGTCCGTACGATATTGAATGTAGACACCGTTTTCATCATCGAGGTCTGCCGTGGCCCTTTGGAGCATCATGCTGAAGAAGATTGTGAATAAAGTTGGTGCGAGAACGCAGCCTTGCTTCACACCATTGACTATAAGAAAGGGCTCAGAAAGTGCATCACCATGTCTCACTTGGCCACGCTGGTCCTCATGAAGCGAGATGATCATTTTGAGGAACTTGGGAGGACATCCTAAACGTTCCAAAATCTGCCACAGACCTTTTCTGCTCACAGTGTCGAAAGCCTTGGTGAGATCAACAAAGGTAACATATGGACATGGAGCTCTAGTAAAGTGTCAGAGAGAATTAAGTAATTCACAGTTAATTGAAAAAAGGAACTTCTTTTGATAGGGTTGTCATATTATAATTATCACAAAAGATGAAAAAGGGTTTTCTGGATGATGAAGGAAGGATTAGTTAAGGATGACCAAGGGCTCAGTTCAATCTAGTAGCATGATTGCAGTTAATAATCACACTCATAAATAGTACTCCATTGAGTTTGAGGAAATACTCTGACCTTATAGAAAAAAAAGATTAGGTTTTGCTGTAGATTGATGACAGTTGGTATTTGCAAAAGGAAGAAATTAGGTCTTTTGCTTTAGGAATAATTATCAACATATTTTCAGTATAATCCATGGGCTACACAAATGGTTGCAGGGATATTCTAAAAAGAATCACTTCAAGTTCTTTATTAGACAACATCATGAAACAGCCTGGAGGAAATAGATGTGGTGGGTGGTTTCTCTAACAAAAAAATAACTCACATAAGATGGAAAAGTATATTCGAAAAGTGTGGTCTTATGAAATTTATTAAACATTCATTCCTGGAATCATAGAATGGTTTGGGATGGAAGGGACCTTAAAGATCATCTCGTTCCAACTCCCACCATGGGCAGGGACACCTTTCACTAGACCAGGTTGCTCAGAGCCTCATCCAACCTGACCTTGAACACTCCCATGGATGGGGCATCCACAATTTCTCTGGCCAACCTGTTCCAGTGCTTCACAACCCTCACAGTCAAGAATTTCTTCCTAATATCTAATCTAAACCTTTCAGTTTAAAGTCATTCTCCCTTGTCCTGTCGCTACACACCTGTATTCATGCTTAATTAGATGCTTTTATTTTTTGGTCTGTGTTTGGTCCAACCACCTGTGAGAGTCCATTCTTTTCCTACCAAGTTATCTGAAAAAAAAGCACTGATAAAGGAGAACTTCATCCTTGAAGGAAGCATCTTCTGTAAACTGAAATTAATTGGGGCCTGACTATTGGCTGACAGCCCTCCAAGGACATTTAAAGGAGAAAGTGAAGAGGAGGATGATGAAGTAAGCCCCCAGACTCATTTAGGGAAGACCCCCCAAGGTGTAGCATGTAGGCATGGGTAAATGCCAATGTACACATGCATATGCAGAAGGGGCACCACTTTCATAATGGGGGAAGGGACTGAAGGCCTCTAGCTGGGCGGTGCTGACCACACCTGCCCAGGTAGACATCACAGGTTAATTGTATAAAAAGCAGATAGCTCTTGCTGGGAGCAGACTCAAGCTTCACATGGAGGACAACGTTGCCTTTTCAGGGATACTCACTATCTTGTGAGCCTACCAACGCTCCAGGGATGCAGCTTCTGCTATGGGGAATTATAGTCATTCTGGGATTGGTAAGACAACCTCGTAAGTAACATCTGAGGGAGTGGGGGGTTGTCTTGGGGACTTATTTCTCTTCTCTTTTCTGTCTCTCAGTTTCTCATTTTGTTTGCTACTTCTTTGTAACAAATGTTGTTTTGTTGAACTTTCAACAGTGTACTGGTTTCAGTTTTGGAAATCTCCCTGCTACACCCCTTGTCCTGTTGCTTACATGCCCTTGTAAATGTCCCTCTCTGATCTTCTTGTAGGGTCTCTTTAGGTACCAGAATACCCCAATTAGGTCACCGTGAAGCCTTCTCTTTTCCAGGTTGAACAATCCCAATTCTTTCAGCCTTTCCTCATTGGAGAGGTACTCTATCCCTCTAATCATCTTCATGACCCTCCTCTGGACTTGTTCCTACAAGTTGATGTCCTTCCTACACTGAGGACCCTAGAACTGGATGCAGTACTCCAGGTGGGGTCTCACCAGAGTAGAGTAGAGGGGCAAGAATCCCCTCCCTAGACCTACTGGCCTGTAGGGATAGAATACACTTTCTGGAAGATTTCACTACGAGGAGATAAGAGATTTTCTTTTAAGAAAACTTTCTTGCCTAGAAGAAGCATCTTTCCCAAAGACAGATGTTTTCTCCTCCTGCATTCCAGAGATGGTCTCTGTCATATGAGGAAAGAGATAAGCACTCACAGACATGTTAAGGGCATCTGTGGCATGGAGGACCAGGGGGCCAACAATGATAAAAGCCCTGAGAAGAAAAGAGGGCATGTCTTTCTCAGGTCCAGTGTTTGAAACACACTTAGGATAATCTTCTTTTAAGCCTAGTGTTCTTGACTTTGGAAATAAATTTTCCTATAATCCTTCCACTGCCTTGCATTTTGGGGGTACCTGCATGTTATCTTACTTCACATGGCCATACTGCTTTTGATGCAACCCAGGACACAGTTGGCTTTCTGGGCTGCAAGTGTACATTGCCAGTTCATTTCCAGCCTCTCATCCACCATCACCCCCAAGTCCTTGGCAGGGTTGCTCTCGATTTGTTCATCTTCTAGACTGGATTGATATCAGGGGTTGCCCAGACCCAGGTGCAGCACCTTGCACTTGGTCTTGTTAAACCACATGAGATTTCATGGACCCACTTCTCAAACTTGTCCAGGTCCCTCTGGATGTCATCCTGTCCTTCAGGTGTGTCAACCACATCACTCAACTTGGTGTTGAAAGGGTCATGATGGTCTCAGAGGTAACCTTAGAATCTTAAGAATTTTTTAGTTTGCCCTTACTGCTTAAACTTTGTAACTTTGAAACCCTTACCTAAACACTGTTAAAAGATAAAAATTAGGGAGGTCAGAAACCTATGCAGTTGTAATTTTAATTAGTTTTGGAGGCCATTACACTCTAGAGAGCTAAATCAATAGAAAATTGTTTAGGTAAAAGTAATCTAGGTCTAATCTTTAACCAAAGATGGATGATGAATCCTGTAACAATAAGATATGAAAATATACTCTAGAGAGCTAAATCAATCAAAGATTAAGTAGACATTTAAGTTATCTTTAACTAAAAATTGATGCTGATATCTTGTAACAATAAAATATAAAACTTTTTCAAAGACTGTTAAAGTAGAAGAAGTCTAGGTTATCTTTAACTAAAGATTAATGTTGATGCCTTGTAACAATAGGATGATTGACTGTCAAGGAGGTTCTTGGGATGTCAAAGTGTATAGAAGCTCACAAAATCCTTGTTTCAGTATAGTGCTTATGGAGGAGTTCTCCCCAACACTACTCTGACATCGCAGTAAAGGAATGCTGGCTTAACAGTATCATGCTGTTGAGGTTGATTTCTTTGAATCAGTGTCATCTCCAAACTTGCCGAGCGTGGCATTTGATCCCTTCGTCTACATCATTAGTGAAGATATTAAATAACACTGGTTCCAGTACAGCAACACAGGAAGGACATCAACCTGTTGGAGTGAGTCAGGAGGAGTCCACAAAGTTGATCAGAAGAATAGAGCACCTCTCCTATGAGGAAAGGTTGAGAGAATTGGGATTGTTCAACCTGGAAAAGAGAAGGCTTCATGGTGATCTAATTTTGGCCTTCCAGTACCTAAGGGACCCTACAAGAAAGATGGAGAGGAACATTTTACAAGGGTCTGGATTGACAGGATAAGAGTTTAGATTAGATATTAGGAAGAAATTCTTGACTGTGAGGGTTGTGAAGCACTGGAACAGGTTGGCCAGAGAAATTGTGGATGCCCCATCCATGGGAGTGTTCAAGGTCAGGTTGGATGAGGCTCTGAGCAACCTGGTTTAGTGGAAGGCATCCCTGACCACAGCAGGGGGGTAGGAACAAGATGATCTTTAAGATCTCTTACAACCCAAACCATTCTACGATTCTATGAAATATATTCTAAATTGCTGGGATGTTTGCTTTTCAAGGGTGTTTGTTTTTTCCAGTTGTCACAACCCATTGGTAGGGGGCGTGATGTTCCTTGTAAATTCTCATCAGGCTGAACAAAGACACCAGTCCATGTGTCAGGGAACTCATACTTTTATTGTATGGTTGCCTTAACTCCAGAAAACAACCCACTGCTTAGACTCAAAAGTGGTGGTTTAATTTTGTACAGTGCACTGCAATAATTTCTCAACTTTCACAACAAACTTCTTAAAGGTGCTGAGTCACAAGTCACAACACACCACCAAAGGTGCTGGTTAACAAGTCACAATACCACTTCTCAAAGGTGCAGGTTAAGAAATCACAACACACCACTTTCTCAAAGATGTTGGCTCACAAGCCACAACACACTTCCACAAACTCCTCACTCCCACAACAAACTTCAGTACAGAGTATGGGGTAGAATATGATAGATGTGCTTTGCCCAGACAAAACAATGGAGGAGGAAAATAAAGGTGGAAAGAGAGAGAGAACAAAGAATATCACCAGCTCTTAGATCCCACATTGGTCCTGCTGTGTGGATGGTCCAGAGTTGGAGTTGACAAAGGGAGTTTACGAGAAAGTAAAAGGGGGAAAAAAGAGTGAGTGGGACTGATCCACTTCCTCTTATAGTGAACCTGGTGCACGCCTGTTATGTAAACTAGATTTTTCCTGTCACTTCCTTTACATTCATGCACAGCCAACCCTTTGAGCCCTCCTCCAGGAAGTGAGTCAGGGCAGAGAAGGTGCTGAACATGAGTCTCAAGGTGGAGCAGAAAGTTGGCTCAGAACAGCACTGCCCTGCCTCCATGGGATACTCTCTTCTAATCACAACTTTCCTGTCACAACAGTCAGAATGTTTGAGACAAACATGCTTATGCCTAGTCCTCCACATAAGTTGACATATTCTCTGTGTTAACAACAAAGCAATAAGAAAGATGGTGAAAATTCCTGAGCCTGTAGGTGGCAAACAGAGACAAAAGGGGACTGGGACCAAGTTGAGAACAGGATGGAAGAGCAGAAAGAGCCTGCGTGGCTTCATCACTGAAATCTTTCAGAGTTCTTATCCTACAGAGTGGAAAGGGATCCTATAAACTTCTGTATACTTTGCGTAAGACATGAATTTAAAGGGTATTCAAAGCATCTTTCATGTTAATTAAACCAGACAGTTCCAAGTATGCTTAACATAGACATCTAAAAGACTAACACAACTGTTTCTGGGAACAGATATAGCTGTCCCGCAGTGACCTTCACTGAGGTGGTGGTTTCTGTTTTCATTTAAAGTGTAAATATAGGCAGGTTTACCTTTTCCCAGAGAAGATAGGAATAATTAAAATAAAGTGTATTCTCTCACAGTACACTTATTAATGAAGGGTAAAATTGAAGTAAAATAAGTCAGGCTATCATCAGAGAATGTAGTAGGGACAGCAATAACTTTCAACAATTTCTAAAAGCATAATACCAAAAACAATCAAGCATACAGCTTCACTTCAGGGTTACAGTTTACTCATTGGCTAATGAAACAGAAAACAACTGCTGAACAGATAATGGGACATGATCCAGGTTACTTTTATCATTATTTTAGCAAGCCATACTTTCAGAATCACATTTTAAAATGGTTTCTGGAGGATGGTTTGACAGAAAAAGAGCCAATAGTTAAATAAAGTAACATAATTCTCATTCCCTATGAGGAGATTTATGTCATTTACTCAGTAAAATGATTGGTCATTTTTGTAAATTATCTTGAACCTTTGATCTACCTTCAAAAATTTATTTACCTTGTGATGCAGCCTTCACGAGTTTAAAATAGCAACCTTAGAACCTTATAGATATGTCTGGTAATCCTGCTCTGCTATTGACTCAATAAAGAGATTAATTTCTGATAGATATTGAAATTCACCTGCCTCTTTTTTCATGAACCTACAGTCCATTAGAAACCAAAGATCCCATATAAACTGTTTTGCCATTTTCATGGTAATGGAAGATGTACAGACAAGAGAGAGACAGAGCTCTGAACCACAAAAGCCAAACAAGAAGGAATAAAAATATCTCATCTGATTATTTCTAGTATTAGTTCAACTGAGGCAATTAACCAGTTTTCACCATCAGTTGCCACGGTGTATTGTGCTTTACATTACCAAACCCAGCTTAAGGGATTTTCTGGCAAACATTAAAATTTGGTATTGCTTTTCCCTTTTGTTGCACTTTCCTCTTTGGTCTCATTGACCAAACTATTAACAGAGTAGCAATATTACAGCACAGAGAGACATCGAGGTCATTAGTCCTGTTCCCCAGACACATGCGGTAGATTCAAGTTGTTAAGTCCCAGAAGATGAAGGCTACTGGTACAATGGGATAGCATTAAGGATTTGGAGTTGTCTTTACTATTCTGCTGGGGAAAAAAACTCTACCCTCTCCCGGAAGCTGTGAAACATGAACCTTCACTATAATTTTCCCTGCACTGTTGGGTTTGACACCCTGACACACTAGAGAAGGCTCTGTTGTGTTTACAGGTCACTAAGATTGCAGACTCACCCTTCAGGAAACCCCTCTTTGGGCAGGGGTCATTATGGTTCCCTATTCCTGCCAACAACATCATTAACCATGCCTGTATTTCACCTATGCACAACTTCTGCAACAATGTCCAGTGCACTTGGTAATATTAGTTTACCTAACCTGAAATTTGCTCTTTTCCTACTGTCAAACTTATTAAATCCCTTTCCTCAATAACTTTCTATCTCAGTTAGAAGAAATACAGAGTTTGTATCTATTACAATGTATCCCTTAGAAAACCAGAATCATTAAACTTCCATTTAAATCAAAGAATCTTTCTCATTATTTGTCTACTCATTATTCATAACAACAATGCAATATTGTAATAATTGGAGGTACGTTAAAATTTTGCTTTTACTGTGTATACATAAAAGCTCTACATATGGAAACTGTGGAAGCCACTCAAGACCCCAGCACTATAAATAGTGCTCTATTTGTAGTGAATACAAATTGAAACAAATCTCCCAGCACTGGAACACAGCACATCCTATTAAATGTTAAGTTCTGCCTGTGCTAAAAGTGAGAGGTTCTAAATGATAAATGTCAGTAGTGGCAGAAGTTGTTATAAGATACTGGGTGGAAACTCCAGTATGCTGTCAGGATCAGTTTGCTGCCCAAGAGCTGGAAGCACACAAATTGGATCACTCTTTATATGCTTTGCCAGACTGTCCAGGTTTAAATGAGACATGGGTTTTTTGCTGAGGATGAATTATGAGAAAAGACCCAAACTCCTCCCTCTAAGCAATTATAAATCCGAAATTAAGAGGTTCTGATTGAAGGAAAACAAATTATGGAAAAGGAAAAAATAACAGCCCTTTATTAATAGGTATGTGTGTATTAACAGAAACAACAAAAAGAAACAAGTAAAACAACCAAACAATACTCCTATACCCACAAATAATCCCCTTCAAAAAACAAACCGATAAACAGGCAAAGGGAAAAGTAAATAGTTCAATTTGCGCCCTTTGGTGCAATTCCAACCACAGTTAAAAGGGGACACCATTGGGTCACTGGAGATGCAGAACCTGTAATATCCTGTGCCAGTCACCAGGTGGCACTGTGGGATCACTGGTCACCACCACGTGGGGGGGATGGGGGGGGAAAAGAAAACCCTCCAGGGTGTGTCAGAGAAAACCAAAGAAAAACTCGGTCTCCCTTCCCTTCCCACAAACCTGGAAAGGGGAGAGGGAGAGGGGGAAAGGGACCAGACAACTCTCACTTACTCTGGTTGGTCAATCTCCTCTGCACAGTCCTCTCTCTCCCCCTGATGTGCACAAGGACCACCACCAGGGAAAAAGAAAAAGGAAAAAACTCCCAGAAAAACAGCTCTTCTCCGACAAGAAAAAAAAAACAGGCAGCGTCCGCAACTGGCAAGAAGGTCCTGAGCCGCAGGAATCACCAGCCTCCACTCCTGACCTGTGTTCCAGCCACCCCCAGCACACCAACTCCTCCCCCGTTGCCCAGGAAATGAGAGAAAAAAGTAAACAATAGCCCTTCATCTGCCCCGTTTCCTAGGAGACTTATTTTTCAACCATTAGCCAACCGGGCTAGTTCTTTGTATCTCTCAAGTGCTCACTTGATAGCTACTTGATAGCTCTGCACACAGGGGCAGGGGGAAGGGAAAAAATTCCTGACTAGTTTCCAAGAACTATATCCATGACAATATCCATCCCTAATTTTTTTCCTTTCCCATGCCACTATATCAAATTAAACTTTTTGAACTCCATACATTCATGCATTATTCTAAACTATGTGCACATTTACAAATATATAGGTACAAATATGGATACAGAGTTATGGCCTGTTCACCTTAAGATAATATCTCCTTGAGGTATGCACCAGGTTTCTCCATCTTCTTGCATCACCCACCATGTGCAACCAGGTCCTTGGGCAAAAACAATTCCACGAATGGATTTGCCTTTGCTCGAAGCAGGGTTAACCCAAACTGTTTTACCGAACATACCCCTCATGTGAATCACTGGGACCTTGTCTCCGTCTACAGTGTGAAGGGACTCTGATTGGGCAGGGTCAGTTCGATTGACGGAGCCTCTAGTGCTGACTAACCATGTAACCTTTGCTAGGTGTTGATCCCAGTGTTTGAAAGTCCCTCCACCTAATGCTTTCAGGGTAGTCTTCAACAGTCTATTGCACCATTCAATCTTCCCCGCAGTTGCTGCATGATATGGTATGTGATAGACCCACTCAATGCCATACTCTTTCGCCCAGGTGGTAACTAAACTATTCTTGAAGTGTGTCCCATTATCTGACTCAATTCACTCTGGGGTGCCGTGTCACCACAGGACCTGTTTTTCCAGGCCCAGGATGGTATTTTTGGCAGTGGATTGGGGCACCGGATGCGTCTCCAGCCATCCAGTGGTGGCTTCCACCATGGTGAGTACATAGTGCTTACCTTGACAGGTCTGTGGCAGTGTGATATAACCAACCTGCCAAACCTCCCCATATCTGTATTTACTCCAATGTCCACCATACCACAGGGGCTTCAGTCTCTTAGCCTGTTTAACGGTAGTGCATGTCTCACAGTCATAGATAACTTGAGAAATAGCATCCATGGTTAGATCCACCCCTTGGTCTCATGCCCATCTGTAGGTGGCATCTCTGCCCTGATGGCCAGCAGTATCATGGACCCATCGTGCTAAGAACAATTCCCCTTTGTGCTGCCAGTCTAGGTCCACATGTGACACCTCAACTTGTGCAACTCGGTCTGCCTGTTCATTGTTGTGATGCTCTTCATTGGTTTGATTTTTGGGTACATGGGCATCTACGTGGCCAAATCTCACAATCAGTTTCTCTACCCAGGTAGCAATGTCTTGCCATATATCAGTAGCCCAGATGGGTTTTCCTCTACGTTTCCAATTGACCTTCTTCCATCTGTCCAACCACCCCCACAAGGCATTGGCCACCATCCATGAGTCTGTGTAGAGGTAAAGTTTTGGCCACTTCTTTCGTTCAGCAATGTCCAGTGCCAACTGGACAACTTTGAGCTCCGCGAATTGGTTTGATTCACCCTCTCCTTCCATAGCTTCTGCAACTTGTTGTGTGGCACTCCATACAACTGCTTTCTATTTACGTTTCATCCCTACAATGCGGCAGGAACCATCAGTAAAGAGTGCGTAGCGTATGTCTTCTTCTGGTAGTTGGTTGTATGCTGGGGCTTCTTCCGCCCGTACCACCTGCTCCCCTTCTTCTTCCTCTGCTAGACTAAAGTTCTCACCTTCCGGTCAGTTGGTGATGATTTCTAGGATCCCAGGGCGATTTGGGTTTCCAATGTGGGCGCACTGTGTGATCAGGGCGATCCATTTGCTCCATGTAGCATCAGTGGCATGATGCGTAGAGGGCGTCTTCCCTTTGAACATCCAACTCAATACTGGTAGCCGAAGTGCCAGGAGGAGCTGTTCTTCTGTGCCAATCACCTCTGAAGCAGTTTGTACTCCCTCATAAGCTGCTAGGATCTCCTTTTCTGTTGGAGTGTAATTGGTTTCCAACCCTCTGTAGTTTCAGCTCCAGAATCCAAGTGGGTGGCCTCGGGTCTCGCCAGGCACCTTCTACCAGAGGCTCCAGGAGAGGTCCTTATCCCCAGATGCAGAGTAGAGTACATTCTTCACATCTGGTCCTGTCCTGACTGGTCCAAGGGCTACAGTATGGGCAATCTCCTGTTTAATCTGTTCAAATGCTTGCTGTTGTTCAGGACACCACTGGAAATCATTCTTCTTGCGGGTTACCAGATAGAGAGGGCTTACGATCTGGCTGTACTCGGGGATATGCATTCTCCAAAAACCTATGGCACCCAGGAAAGCTTGTGTTTCCTTCTTGCTAGTTGGTGGGGCCATTGCTGTGATTTTATCGATGACTTCAGTCTGGATTTGACGACGTCCATCTTGCCACTTTACTCCCAGGAACTGGATCTCTCGGGCAGGTCCCTTGACTTTACTCTTTTTGATGGCAAACCCAACTCCCAGGAGAATCTGTATGATCTTCTTTCCTTTCTCGGAAACGTCTTCTACTGTGTCCCCCCATATGATGATGTCATCAATGTACTGCAGGTGTTCTGGGGTTTCCCCTTTCTCTAGCATAGCCTGGATCAATCCATGGCAGATGGGGGGACTGTGTTTCTACCCCTGGGGTAGTCAGTTCCAGGTGTACTGCGCGCCTCTCCACGTGAAAGCAAACTGCGGCCTGCACTCTGCTGCCAAGGGAATGGAGAAGAATGCATTCATGATGTCAGTAGGGGAGTACCACCTCACTGCTTTAGACTCCAACTTGTACTGGAGCTCCAACATGTCTGGAACAGCAGCACTCAGTGGCGGGGTGGTCTCATTCTGGCCACGATAGTCCACAGTCAGTCTCCATTCTCTGTCAGACTTACACACATGCCAAATGGGGTTGTTGAAGGGGGAGTGGATCTTGCTGATCACTCCTTGGCTCTCCAGTTCACGGATCATCTTATAGATGGGGATCACAGAGTCTCGGTTCGTTCGGTACTGCCCACGATGCACTATTGTAGTGGCAATTGGCACTCGCTGTTCCTCAACCTTCAACAGTCCCACAGCAGAAGAGTTCTCTGAGAGGTCAGGTAGTGAATTCAACTGCTTAGTTGCCTCTGTCTCCACAGTAGCTATTCTGAAAACCCATCTATGTCCCTTGGGGTCTTTGAAATACCCATTCCTAAGGTAGTCAATGCCCAGGATACATGGGGCATCTGGACCAGTCACAATGGGGTGTTTCTGCCACTCCTTCCCGGTCAAGCTCACTTCAGCTTCCAACACGGTCGACTGTTGAGACCCTCCTGTCACCCCAGAAATGGAAATAGCCTCTGGTCCCACATGTCCTGAGGGCATTAATGTGCATTGAGCGCCAGTGTCAACCAAAACCTTGTATTCTTGTGGGTCTGGTGTGCCAGGCCATTGGATCCACACCGTTCAATAGACACGGTTTTTCCGTCTGTGAATACCGGCGGGAGGTACCTTCTAATGGGTCAGATCCCTGCCCACGAGATACCGGCACTGCACTCACTTTCATGGACTTTGCTTTCTTCTTGTCCTTCAACTCTTGTACTCGAGCTGCCAAGACATGGGTAGGTTTCCTGTCCCACTGTCTCATGTCTTCTCCATGGTCAGATAGGAAATACCACAGCTCTGTTAGTGAGGTCTGGCTACCCTC
The DNA here is from genome assembly GCF_022539395.1 of Myiozetetes cayanensis. Classification (NCBI taxonomy): domain Eukaryota; kingdom Metazoa; phylum Chordata; class Aves; order Passeriformes; family Tyrannidae; genus Myiozetetes; species Myiozetetes cayanensis. Next base: position 120,724 of record NW_026087965.1, read on the forward strand.
TCTAGCTGGGTAGCGCCTGGTTCTCACTGGGGTCACCTGGGAACTGTTTCTCTCAATCTTCTCTTGCAGTTTCTCCTGTTGATCTTGTATTTTTGTAGTTAGGGTAGTGAGGTCATTGATCAATGTCTCTACAGAGGAAATGGGGGCTTGTAGTGATCCTTGGACCATACTGTCGTACATCCGAAGTTTATTTGCTATAGCCGCCACTGGCTCACTCTTTTCCCCAGCCTCCAATGATGTCAAGTAACTGACGTGTGCAGATGGCCCCATATGTATGAAGATCCACCACATGAGTGGGGTGCATTTAACCTTGTCAGGATCCTCAGTGGCTTGTATATCCCTTCCAAACAGTACCTCCAACAGTGACATTTCCCTCAGGCATTGGATCCCCTCCTCCATGGTATTCCAGCTCTTCGCACAAGGGTCTGTCTGCAAGGCCTCTCTGTAAAAGAACCTCACACCATCCAACATCCATGCCCAGACAGACAGGGACTTTGATTCTCTCACAAACCTCTCCTCAGTGCCCACATCCTGGGCAATAGACCTCAAGAACCTTGCTTCACCACCATCAAGGTTTACGGCATCATCCGTGGAGTCCCAAACTCGGATCATCCAGGTCAGTATGGGTTCATTTGGGAGACGAATGACGTCTGCCTGTAAGTTCCAGAGGTTGTCATACGATAAGGACTCAGTGATGATTTCTGGCTCCGGGTTGGCTACCTGTGAGGGTCCTGCCTCCCCATCATCATCAACTGGGCGGGCTGATTTGGTCTTATATTTCCTCTTTTGGATAGGGGCAACCTCCATTGACTTGTTTGGTTCCTTGGAACTGGCCTTATCTGGAGTCACCCTTGTATCAGACCTCTCACTTTCATCTTTTCCTTTTCCCTGTGAGGGCTGCACCATACTGAGTAGCTTTCTGTAGGCAACAACCAAAACCCCACATGCAGCTACCACCTGCCTCTCTATGGGTCTACCACGACCTCTCTCCCTCAGAGCTGTCATTATCTTTGTAGGGTTTAGGAGTTGTTCGAGAGTGAGCTTCCATGTTTGTCCCAGTTTAAATGAGACAAGGGTCTTTTGCTGAGGATGAATTAGGAGGAAAAGACCCAAACTTCTCTTTCCAAACAATTATAAATCCAAAATTAAGAGGCTCCAATTGAAGGAAAAACAAATTATGGAAAAGGGAAAATAACAGCCCTTTATTAAAAGGTATGTGTGTATTAACAGGAACACGAAAAAAAAACTCAAGTAAAATAACTAAGTAATACTCCTATACCCACCAATAATCCCCTTCAAGAACAAAGCGATAAACCGGCAAAAGGAAAATAGTTCAATTTCTTGCACCCTTTGGTGCGGTTCCAACCACAGTCAGCAGGGGGCGCCGTCGGGTCACTGGAGATGTAAAATTTGTAATGTCCTGTACCATTCACCAGGTGGCGCAATAAAACAGAAAGTTCTCCCAATGGAAGAAAACTCACAAACTTCATCTGATTGGGGTCTGTTGTAAGCAGAGCCGGCAGTCAACCACAACTTAGCCAAGAGCAGCAGCAAAAAAAAAACTCCCCTCCAACAGGAAAGAGATGAAGAAACCCGGCAGTGTCTGCAACCCGCAGCAGGCTTCCCTCAGGGCAGAGAGAGAGACTCCACTCCCCCCCCAGCCTCCACCCCCTTCCAGTCACACACCCCAGTAGCCCCCCCCAAGTCCTCCCCCTTCGTTGCTAGGAGACTAAATTCGGCCATTAGTGGGCCAACCGATTTCTTTGTTCACCTGATGGCTCATCCACAGAGCATACACGCAGAGGGGAAGGGAAAGAAAAATTCTTTGCTGAAATCAGAACTATGACAATGTTGTAGGAACTGAACAACTTTCTAGAAATTTACCCATATCCTCCCATGGTCCATGCCATTTGAGGTTTTCCACCACTGGGACCAGTTTCTGTGCCTGTTCTTGATAATTCCTGGCCCTAGTTACAAATATTAGATATGACACTGGCTAGTTCTTTGTATCTCTCACGTGCTCACTTTATAGCTACTTGAAAGCTCTGCACACAGGGGCAGGGGGAAGGGAAAAAATTCCTGACTGGTTGCCATAGTTTTGATTTTAGCAAAGAATTTTTTCTTTCCCTTCCCTCTGCCGTGTGTGTGTGCTCTGTATATTGCCCATTAGGTGAACAAAAGAATCGACCTGACCCAGTAATAGCCGAGAGATTTGTTTCCTTGACAACGAAGAGGGGGAGTTGGCTGGTGTGTGACTGGAAGGGGGTGGAGGCTTGGGGGAGAGGAGAGTCTCTCTCTCTCTGCCGGGGTGAGAGGCTGCTGCGGGCTGCAGACACTACCGGGTTCCTTTGTCTTTTTTCCTGTCGGAGGGGAGTTCTGGTTGCTGCTCTTGGTTCAGCTGTGGCTGGCTGCAAGCCCTGCTTACAACGGACCCTAATCAGCTGAAGTTTGTGAGTTTTCTTCCATTGGGAGAACTTTCTGTTTTATTGCTGTTGTTTTCCTTCCCCTTCTCCCCCCCCCCACCTGGCGGCAACCAAGGATCTCACAGCGTGGCCTGGTGACGGGCACTGGACATTGCAAGTTCTACTCCATCAGTGATCCAACATCGCCACCTGGTGACTACAATAGGACACTACAAGTTTTTTTACACCTTCAGTGACCCAACAGCGCCACCTGGTGAATGGTACAGGACATTACAAATTTTACATCTCCAGTGACCCGACGGCGCCCCCTGCTGACTGTGGTTGGAACTGCACCAAAGGGTGCAAGAAATTGAACTATTTTCCTTTTGCCGGTTTATCGGTTTTGTTCTTGAAGGGGATTATTGGTGGGTATAGGAGTATTACTTAGTTATTTTACTTGGTTTTTTTTCATGTTCCTGTTAATACACACATACCTTTTAATAAAGGGCTGTTATTTTTCCTTTTCCATAATTTGTTTTCCTTCAATCGAAGCCTCTTAATTTTGGATTTATAATTGCTTGGAAAGAGAAGTTTGGGTCTTTTCCTCCTAATCCATCCTCAGCAAAAGACCCTTGTCTCATTTAAACTGGGACACTGGTTTCGAATAACTAGCTAAACCATGACACAGACCCTTCAGTTGCACTGAGCAACAGAAGATGTATCACAGAAAGTACAGCTGGGGACAGGAAGAAAGGTCAGGAGGAGGAAAACACATGCTTTCAAGTCTTGCTGGATGTTGTGCAGTTCCATCCTGAAGATATTCAGACTTTCCAAGGCTGGCTCCTGATTAAAGTTCAGCATGGACCTAGGATGGACAAATATTGTTTCATATCCAGAAACTTTACCAGGCAATACAAATTACCTAATGGAGTGGAGAACAAAAATTTGTCTGTGCTTTCGTGCCATGATTGCATTTTGGTTGTTGAAATTAAGAACTCAGTGGGAAAGAATTAGTCTTGTCCATATTTTGTTACTGAGATAAATTTATTCTTAATATAACAAAAAATAGCATCAGAAACAACCTGTGATTAGCTGACCATAACCCCCATTTCCTCTCTCGCACTACTGCATGGGGAGGAGGTAGAGCCCATGAAGAAGGAAGGGGTAGGGGGAAGGTGTATTTTAAGATTTGTTTTACTTCTTATTATTCCACTCTGATTTTGATTAGTACTAAATTTGATTAATTTGCCCAAGTCAAGTCAGGTTTGCCTGTGATGGTGAGTGACCTCTCCCTGCCCTTATGTCAACTTATGAACCTTTTGTTATATTTTCTCTATCCTGTCCACTTGTGGAGGGGAGTGATAGTGTCTTTGGTGGGCACCTGGCCTCCAACCAGGGCCAACCCACCACAGTTTGTAAATACTCTGCACTGGTTCAGCCCCACCTCGAGTACTGTGTGCAGTTCTGGTCACCACAATATAAAAAAGGTATTAAGCTAAGAAGTACCACAAGGATGGTGGAGGGACTGGAGGGGAAGTCTTATGAGGAGTGGCTGAGGTCACTTAGTTTCTTCAACCTGGAGAAGAGGAGACTGAGGGGAGACCTCATTGCTGTCTTCAACATCCTCACAAGAGGAAGTAGATGGGCAGGTACCAATCTTTTCACTCTCGTGACCAGTGACAGGACTCAAGGAAATGGCATGAAGCTGAGTCGGGAGGTTTAGGTTGGATATCAGGAAAAGATTTTTCACCCAGAGGGTGGTTGAGCCCTGGAACAGGCTCCCCAGGGAAGTGGTCACAGCACCAAGCCTGTCTGAGTTCAAGAATTGTTTGGACAAAGCTCTCAGGCACATGGCTTGATTCTTGGGGTGTCCTGCACAGGGTCAGGAGTTAGACTCAATGATCCTGATGGGTCCCTTCCAACTCAGCATATTCTATGATTCATTGATTCTATGAAACATTTGAGGAGATCTGCAACTGCAAGTCAAACTGCCTCCTTTTATATGTACTGGAGATGAATATGACTGCTGTGCTATGAATAGTAAAGGAATGTGGAATGGAAAGTACCAAGTTAAATACAGACTTTTTATGATAGACATCCATTGTTTGGACAAATCAAAAACATGTTAAAATGAAACTGAATACAAATACAATTTTAAGAATATGAAAAAATCTGAGAAACAAAGCTCAGGCACTTACTAGCTGAAACTAGTTCAAAATGAAAGCCCTAAGTTTGTACTTCTGCACGTCCATTCATTAGAAAGATTTATGTCATGATTATTTAGACTTGAAGATATTTGACATAATTGACTTTAGAAAAGTGGTTACACTAAGTCTTGCTTTTTTTTTTTATATTATTTGCACTAAAACTCACAAGAAATTTGTGCAAGAAATACAGAATAAGGTCTGGATTGTAAATTTCCATCATATGCAATTATTTTGTTTGTTGAATAGAGCATAAGTCAAGAACCTAATGTTTTCTAACAAACCAACCCAAATATAAAACATATGTCCCTCCATTTCCACTCAATCCACACATTTCCCTCATATTGTCTGTGTTCAGTTGTGTATGGGTTTAAGATAAAAGAGGATGATCATGCTAGAAAATCAGATTTATATTCTAAATACTTTTAGGTCAAGAAGCTTCCTCAGCCAAGAATATGATGAAACATATACCATGGATTAAAAAATATGAATTCTAGATACAGGTCTGAATTTAAACTTTATATGACAAGTTTATAAAAGCTCACCCATGGTTTCCATATCACCTTATAGCACAAATGTTGGGATATAATTCAGAATCACCAATGAATAACCTGCTTTGGTAATTTTTTGTTTACAGAGAATTTTGTAAATTGGGTCACTTAAAATTATAGATTTTTATAAAAATAGTTTTACCTATGATTACAGAGGTGGTATTCATAGCCCTAGAGATGAAAAAGCAGTTTTTAAAAAAGCATAAATTAATTAATTACTTCAAACTTGATAATGATTAAACTACCGGAAACTTGGTAAGAAATTAGACCAGACAGCCAAAATCACATCAACTGTTCTATGTATGTTAAAACCATGGTTAAAATCAGACCTGACTGACAAAGGTGGATGAAGAATTTGACATTTGGTTATTTTATATTGTCTCTTCACTTTCCTTTGTGCCCAGTTCTGTACTTATTAACAATATTGTCAGTCAGAAACCAGTCATCCTGACTAAAACATGGTAAAGATGTACCCAGGCAGAGTTTATCTTCTCTAGTACCCTAAGTATGTGTTCCTTCACAAATGGGAACTTGCCCTGACCCAGTACCAGTGGTTTGTGTAACAGGGACCATGTTGAAATATAGCCCTGCTGCTGTCTTCCTGCATTTTAGCACCAAGTACAACACAGTAGAAAGTGCTTATATCCTTTTTTTAGTGGTAATTTATTGAAAGTTCTTGGATGAATGATTTTTATATTTTTGCCAAAACAGCATCAAAGTACTTGGCAGGGCATTTGTCTGCAATTTTCTGTAAATAACTGTTCTCACATATTGTATTTGATGTTTTACTTATATAATCTGATTAGAACTGTGCATTGGGTTTGCATGGCAAGGTTTGGGGGAGGAGGTGGCTAGAGGGGTAGCTTCTGTGAGAAGCTGATAGCAGCTTCCCCAATGTCTGGCAGAGTCAATGCCTACTGGCTCCAAGATGGACCCACTGCTGGCCAAGACCAAGCCCATCAGCAATGGTAGCAATGCCTTTGTGATAACATATTTAAGAAGGAAAAAAGTTATTGTGCAGAAATACTTGCAGTCAGAGAAGAGCAGAGTGAGAATATGTGAGGAACAATTCTGCAAACACCAAGGTCAGTGGAGAAGGAGTGGGAGGAAGTGATTCATGGGATGGAGCTGAGATTCCCCTGAAGCCTGTGGTGCAGACCATGGGGAAGCAGGTTGTCCCCCTGAAGTCCATGGAGGTCAACAGTGGAGCACAGATATACTTATATATGTTCCTGGTTCCTGATTACCTGAAGCCGTGTCGTGTTCCACCCCAACTGCAACACTTACAACCTGTGGAGGACCCTACGTTGGAGCAGGTGGGTACCCAAAAGAATGCTGTGACCCTATGGGAAACGTACTGGAACAGACTCCTTGCAGGAGTTGTGGTTCTGTGGAGAGAGGAGCTTACGCTGGAGCATGTTTGATGCTAGGACTTGTGACCCCATGGTCACAAGTTTGGAGTAACCTGTTCCTGAAGGACTGCACCCTGTGGAAAGGGACCCATGTTGGAGCAGTTTGTGAAGAACTGCAGCCTGTAGCAAGGACTCACATTGAATAAGTTCATGGAGGACTGTCTCCTGTGGGAGGGACCCGATGCTGGAGCAGGGTAAGGACTCATCTCCCTGAGGAGGAAGCAGTGGCAGAAACATGTGATGAACTGACCGTAACCCCCATTCCCCATCTCCCTGCACCACTTGGAAGGAATAAAGTTAAGCTTAGGAAGAAGGGAGGGGTGTAGGGGAAGGTGTTTTTAAGTTTTGTTTTACTTCTCATTATCCTGCTCTGATTTTGATTGGTAATAAATTCAACAAATTTCCCCAAGTCAAGTCTGTTTTGCCCATGACGGTAATCAGTGAGTGATTGCAGCGACCAAAAAGACACACACTCAGACTGTTGACAGGTAACAATGACTTTATTTACAACAGGTTTATTTTTATAGTCTTCCTCTGTCCACACATACATATGTTATCCTTCATTGGTTGTATGCCTCAGTTCACATGTTCCAACTCATCTTCTCATAGGTGATCATCACCGGTCCATGTGCTTAGCACATCTCAAAACAACACCTGGTATTTACTGAAATTTTGCTCCTTTTTTGCTTAGTCACTCTGGTAGTTTACATACTTTTACAACTTCACAACTCAATGTCCCAGCCCAAGCTGCTCGCAGTTAGGTTGTTTCCCACAAGTGATCTCTCCCAGTCCTTAACTCATGAACTTTTCATTATATATTCTCTCCCTTGTCCAGTTGAGGAGAGGAGTGATAGAGTGGTTTTAGTGAGTACCTGGCCTCCAGCCAGGGTCAAAACACTACAAACTGAATGTGAATGTCATAGAGAAAACTACTAATATTGCTCATGGACAGCAGAATAAGAAATTTACAAACAACAAAGGATTTCAGAATAGCTACAACTTATAATAATGGCCAGTCTTCGCTAGTGAAGATCCGGGGAAGGTCTTTACACCTTCCAGCCTGCGCATTGGATTTTTTAGGTGAGACACAGTGTGTGCGGAACTGAGCCCACCCTTTAATCCTAAGGTTCATCTGCCTGGATGAGCTTGGACGGTGGCAGTGAGGTCCTCAGGATGTAGATGGATTGCCTACAGGGCTAACGAGCTCCATCTGCCCGGGGAGTGTCCCTGACCGGGAATCGAACCCGGGCCTCGGCGGTGACAGTGCCGCACCCTTAACCACTAGACCACCAGGGGCTCCCACTACAACTTAAGACAGGTTTAATACTATATTGAGTCTGTCTGAGCTGGAGTTCATTTCCCCATAGCAGCTCTCACAGTGCTGGGCTTTGAAGGGACCAATAGAAAGGTGTTGATAACACACTAGTTAACTAGGTGTTTGATTGCTTCTGAGCATTGCGGGTTTTGTCATAATTATCCAAGTCCTGGCATCATCAGTATGCATTATACAAGATGCACCATAAAAGCAATCCCTGCCTTAATGTATATATGAAGCCTGAGGGCTTGATCCCTCAATGATCAATGCAGATTAGGAGACTCCAAGGCAAACATATGCAGAAATAGGAATTCTGAGACTCATTCTATTGTACTACCCATAACAATATTTACCTGAGACTTTCTAGAAACTTCATCCTGAGATGGGTACAGTGTAAGGTTTCCAGATTTAGAGGTTTAAAGGTCAGAAGCATCAATGATTATCCCCCACTGTGATTCCCTGAAGAGAATCCACACTTGATAATTTCTTCATGAAGCCCATAATATGTTTAAACAATAGCATATATTTAAGCAAGACATCAAATCTTAATTCAAAGATGTAATTTGATAGAAAATACATCACACCCTTCCACAATTGTTTAAATGTGTTAATAATCACCATGGCAAAAAAAAAAAGTAGGCTTTCCATAGCCCTCTGAGATTTGTTCAGTGATATAAATTTTACCCTTAGACTAAAAGTAATACTCTGGACAGCTCTTGGGACAGTCTTTTTACTATCCTGATGTTGTGAGATAGTTTGTGTTACAAAGTGTCATGGTTTTGTTTGTTCTGGGAAACTAAGCAGGAATTTTTCCCTTCCCCCTGCCCACAGTGTGAAAGGGATGTTGAATAGGCAGGTTGGCTGTGGTTTGGGCCATTGACTAACACAAAAGAAGTGGTTGGTAAAACCACATTCCAAATTGATGGCCCTCAAGATCTTGCCTGTGGGGAGGGGTAAGGAGCTCTTTTTTACTTATTTTTCCTCCTCTCCTGGGAAACGGGGTAGGAGTTCGGTTGTTGCTGAAGTTGGAACAAGGAGCAGGAGTTCAGAGGTGATTTTGTTCTTGGTCTGGCTGCCCGGCAACCTGGAGTTTGCTTGGATTTTCATGAGAGAGGAACTGTTCTGGAGGTCTCTCCTCCATTTTTTTTTTTTTTTTTTTTTGGCAGTGGTTCTTGTGCACATCAAAGAAAGGAGAACCCACACCACAGGACTCAGCCAGCAGGACAGAGTGAGTTCCCGCTGGGAACGACCTTTTTTTCTTTCCCTCTTCTCTCCCTTTTGCCAGTGAGGGGGAGGTAAAACTTCCATTTTTGGCTTCTTCAGCACACACAAGGACCCCCCCACGTGGCGACCACCAGTGATCCAACAGCACCCTCTGCTGACTGTGGTTAGAACTGCACCAAAGGGTGCAAACTGAACTGTAAACTTTTTTTTGTTTGTTTGTTTGCTTGTTTTGAAGGGGATTATTTTTGGGTATATATTGTTTGGTTGTTTTATTTGTGTTCTTTAGTTGTTCTACCAACACACATATATCTTTTAATAAAGGGCTGTTATTTGTCCTTTTCCCACATTTTTTCTCAATTGGAGCCTCTTAATTTCGAATTTACAATTGCTTAGAGGGAAGAGTTTGGGTCTTCCTCATAACCCATCCTCAGCAAAACACTTGTGTCTCATTAAACTGAGACACAAATAAATGTTTAACACCTGCTGCTAAACACCCTCTTTAGTTAGAACACAAAGGAATTCATCATCACTAAACACTGTGAATATAATTTTTCTACATAAGCAGTAGAAATATTTATTGGATGTTCTTTTATATATTTAATATATCTCCTGTATCATTACTGTAATTTTGTCATCTTAATGCCATACTCATCTAACTATTGTTAGGATTTTGTTTATTTCTGTGCAAGTCCTACCTGTTGTCCCACTGACCATATAATTTTGAATATACCTTTAACTTTTTCTCATAACTGTCACTTGCTATTTCTTGCTATCAACTTCTTAATTTTTCCATTTCCAGTTCTCGAGGTGAACTACCTTCAGACCCTGAACCAACTAAGAGTATGTTATGGGCTTTTTTACAGTCAATTATATTCCACAGTGTTCAGTAGAAGATCTCTTTGAAGGGACGTGGTACCTTGTGCGTGTGGATGAAAAACACAGAAGAACTTATGCACAGCACCCACTCATGTGTGATGGACCTCTGAAGGCAGTAGTTGAAGTTGTCCACCCAGGTGGTGTTCATGAGGTAAACATCCAGTAGTTTTTTTAGTTTGATATAAATGGTAGAACAGTTTATGTTTTTCTTAGCACATGCATGTATGTTAAATGAGGAAGTGGTTTAACAAGTTATATCAAGTACTTTGCTAAATATATAACATACAAGTCAGAAATAAAAAAATGAGCGTAGTATTTTAAAAAATACATTTCATCATAACAAGAACAAAATTGCACAAGAATAAAACAAGAACAAACTGGTTCTCTTCACATAATTCTTTTGCCTGAAGCATGACTGATTTAAATGACCCAAGACCAAACCATCCAGTGTAGCACGAATGTTGTTTGAGAGTTGAACTAGCCATGAAGTATGAATGTTTGTGAACTAGAAAACCATATTTAATGCTTTTTGGTTTTGCTTTTTCCCCTTCTTAGCAGATCCCAAGCCCTGTCAATGAAGTGCTAAGAATCCCTGAAATAACTGAATCTGAAGGTGTTACTGTTGTCATTTCCAATAGGGAACATGGATACCTCTGAGGTAGGGAATGAAGAAAAGTTATGAGGGTAGGGTGAAAGAAAGAAAGGATTGCAGTAGTACTGAAATTTCAGTGTGCAGTAGTACTTAATTGGAGCATGTAAAAACTGTTTAAAATCCTTTAAAAGATTTGTCATAATATGGTGTGCTGATACTTATAGTATTTTGATGATGACCATGATGATGATGATACTTATAGTATTTTCAGAACACTAAAATCATTAATATACTGGAGATGGAGTAACTTACTAGGGGCTTTGTGGATTCCTTAACAAATATTCTATTTGCTTTTTTTGTGTAAAATTACTTGAAACCTATACTGTTAACTCTTCTACTTGTACTCAAAAGTGGGTTGCAAAATAGTTCAAACTTTTAACGTTAAGGTTCTTGGCATTTGACAGTAAGCAGTCTTCTGAATACTGTACTTGTCTTTCCCTTTATCGCCTTTCTTTTCTTTTCCCAGTCTACCTTCCATCACACCATTGCTTTAGGAAAGTAACATTTATTGCTCTCTTCCTTGCCAAAATGACTGGATCAAGAATGACTAGACTGATGGTGGGGGGAACGACACAGGTTGGACTTCTTGTTTGTTTGTTTAGAGTTTGTTTTCCTTCCCAAGAAACTGACCTACTGTGTTAGTTACTATGTAATTCTCCTTCATATCCACATTACCTATTTTATACCTGCGTTATAAATCACAGCAACCTGGGAGGAAAAAGGAACAAGGGAGGTAGTAGACTTTTTTGTTTTTTTTCTTCTAAAGAACAAAAAGGATATATTTCTTGGGTTTGTTGATTTGGCATCTTTCAGGATTGTTTAACTGTAATAGAAGTATTTAAAGTAGCAGAATTTTCAAATAAATCTTCTGGATATTATGGAGCTGTTTTAAGTGGCAAACTAAGGAAGATTAGGAAGATCATTTTGTTGGAAAAACTGACATCTTGCTATTCTTTATATGTACATTTCTAAGAGACTATTTCTAACTTTGAATTTGGCTTGTACTTTTAAATTCTCACTATTGGAAATATTGTAGGAGTGGGGTCACGTGTTGTAGGAGTTGTCTTGTCTGTCATGTGTCATCCTCCTACCCCTTCCCCCCCATCCCTGCAGGCTAAAAGCTGTCCATTTTGCAACTGGTAGATATACAATGGTAATGGGGTATCCATTCTGGTATTTTTTTTTTAAAGTCCAGAGTGGAAATGAACTATGCCATGAACTTTGTAAGTTTGTAATATATATTTAAATTCAGATATTGTACAGAATGAAGTTTTGTTGAATTTTGTTTGCTAATTCTACAAAACTATGTTATCTAATATAAAGTAACAAAACATCTGCTAAATTACAATTTGAAAACATTGTATTTGTACAGTCAACCCTCGGTAAAATAGTTGTTTATAATAAATTCATGAATACTAATCAGTTTGTTCTTCTGAAAATGATGGAACAATGATGCATGAAGCTAGTGTTTGCAAGTATTTTTGTTTAGGTTACCCTTGTGAAATTTATCCTAGTGCCAGAGGGGAGGGGGGGGAAATTGCCATAGAGCAAAGTCCATTGCTGGAAGTGCACAAACCAAGTGAGCTACTGGCACAAAAAAAATCACTTTTTGTGAGTCTGATCCTTTATTAAAATAAAGTTTGAGATCCTTAAAACTTGTTAAAGTTGTGTTGACTTGTTGGGTTTTAAGGATGCAATTTTTTTTAACAGGAAAGAAAGAGGAAACTGTCCCTGTGAAAACACAAAGTTGTGGGTTCACAGTTGTGATGGTTTGGACTTGGTTCCCTGTCAAATGCCCAAACCCCAGTAGGAGCCTCCTCCCCTTTCCTCTCTTTTCTACCCCCAGAGTAAAGAAAAAAAACTATGTAAATTGAAGAACTCGAAAATTCAATTAGTTATATAAAAAAATATATATTTGATGTATATTATAGTAAGATGTTATGTATACAGTAAAAAGGAAGCTCAAACACCCCCCCGAAGGGATACGGAAAGGGGAAAGGGGAATAAAAGGGAACAAACAAGGGACACTGAGCAGATATATGCAATCAAATCCGAGAATTAGTAAAATAACTAGTAAAACTAATTTCACCACGTTCCTTAGAAAAAAGTAGGATTGGTACACATGGCCAGCACTTTGCTATCCTCCATGTGGCAGGCCAGTGGTCGCTGCAGGCCTCAGCCTTAGATAAGTGACACTAACGCAAGGACCCACTGTTCCCGTACCCTGTTGGAAGAGAGTGAAGGCCTTTCTTCCCTTCTTATTTATACCCTGATTTACGTAAAAATCGTATGGAATACTGGGAACACTGCTTCTTCCTTGGTTACAAACTGGTAACCAAGGAAGGTCTAGATTAAAACCACCACAACAGTCTTGTGTGGACCTTCTGAATCTTTCTTCTTAATATTAAAAAAGTGGAAAGAAAGAGTTGTTTAGGCTGGTGGGAAATTGTTATTTCATGAATGTGTTTCAAGACAAATGTTTTCAGATGGAAACTGTGTTTATAGTGGAGGAATTAATTCCCAGTTTATGAAATACAATTCGTCTAATTGCTGTCTCATAAAAGATGGTATTGTTTTATCCCATTATCACAAGAATTGTGAAAGGGCATTGGTTCTTGCTTTGTATTTACCTGAGCCTCACTGAGTCCAGTTTCCTGTGGGTGGCTTTTCAGTCATCCTGTTGCTCATTTATATTAATTATCCCTTTTAAGGTCAACTGATCATTTCATCAGCCCCAATAATAGATAGGGTATCCCTGCCCTTAAATTTGGAAGCACTAACTATACTTCTCCAATCCTTGTATTGATTTATCTGCGTTAAATAAAATATAGGCTCTTCTTAGTTTAGGCATTTCAACTGTGCTTGAGCAGCTACTGTATTTTTCCACTGTTGACATTGGAGCTGATGATATTGAAACTTAAAGTATAAGATATCTGATTAAAGCTGAATGTAGAAGTATCTGCATATTGGTGATGCTCAGAACAAGTGGAAGTGTCAGACTACCTAACTTCTAACTTGCAGTGGTCAAGAGTATCAATTCGCTTTGTGCTGTCAGAAGTATAAGCCTGTGATGCTCAGTATATAAGTATTGTTATTGATAGTACTCAATATGTTGTGATACCTAGTGCTAAAGCTAGGTATGTACACCATGGAGCAAGGTATCCAGTGCGTGAGAGAATTAACTGTGTTGGAGAAAATCTTTGCAGATGATGAGTGATTCCCTAATAATCCAGATGGCAACCAGTTGTTGTGGTTTTGCCCAACTGATCAGCCCCTGGGACTGATCAGCCCCTGGGACTGAGAATGGTTTTGTCCAACTGGATTTTCGGACAAGAAGCCAATTAAAACTCTCAGTAACGCCTTTGCTAATTACATATTTAAGAAAATGGAAGAGAAGGTTGTTGCACAGCTGAAATTAGGAATAACAGTCATGTAGGAGAGGTAGTGGAGGGCCCCGAAGTGAACCAAAGCCCCCTCCTCCCCCGGTCCTGGGCCAGGGGCAGGTGTGGCACTGAAACCCCCCTTGTCTCTTGTAAGAGAATGAAGAAAAAAAACTTTAAAGGACTGACTACTTGGATGAAGAATCACTGCAGAAGAATTCCGGCAAAGAGATAAGGGACCTCCAAGGTCAAAACTGGCAGCCGGAGGAGAAAGAAGAAAAGTGTGAAGGGGGTCTGTTTCTCCCCCCTTTCACTCTCTCCCTTCAACAGGGAAAAGACTAAAAAAAATAATCCCTGTCACTTGTAGAAGTTTGTTGGGGTGAGGAGAACCCATGTTGCTCATGGAGGAGCCTACACTAGAGTAAGTTACATAAGGAAGTTGAGACTTCATGAAAAAGACTGAGATAAAGCAGAGTCCTGTTGAAGATTTATGACCCTGAAGGTATGAGGCTTACGCCGGAGCAGACAGCTCGGGTAAACTTGGGATCCGAGTGAGGGATCCATACTACTACTGAAGATTTGTGACCTTGAGAGAGAGCCTTATGCCGGAGCAAATGGTTCGGGTAAGATGTTGGGATACGAGTAAGGGATCCATGCTAGACCCATGTCGGAGAGGTCTATCAAGGACTGTTCTCCCGTGGGAAGGGACCTCACAGGAAAACAGGGGTGGACTCATAGGTCATTATCTCCTGTGATCCTGTGGTGAAAATCCAGGGTAGGCAAGTGTCCCCTTTCAAGCCCATGGAAGAGGAAACCTTCAGGGCCTGGGTAACCCCCAACCTCCAGTCTTAGCCCAGGAGGGAGGTAGGCCCAACCTTGGAGCTGACAAAGAGAGAAAAGAGTTCCAGTTGCAACGAGAGTGCTGCAAAATTATTGAAGAGACCTGGAGCTCCAAGAAATGGAGAAAGAAACTACTTTTCCTCCTTGAACTGATATAAAGGGGGCAGAAATATTTCTGTAAATACATAGTACTTTTACTTAAGTAAAATTGTTGTAGATATAGTTCTTTAGTTTTAACTTGTTGATAATGTTAATATTATTTTCCCAAATCCAGTCTCTTTTGTCTGCATAAACCTTCTCTCAATTGATAATAATTGTGTGGGGGGTGTGAAAGCAAATTGACCCAGAGCAAAACCACGACACCAGTGTACACCAAACATGTGGCTGACATTCATACAGATCATGCTGGTGTCATATGCAAACTCATTGTGAGTGATGGCATGGAAGGACAAAGAAAAAATGGACATTTTGGTTGGCAGACTCTGGACATATGAAAAAACTATCTCTGTTCCATTATGGGCCCTCCTTGGAAAGACTGACTGAAGATTTCTGGAATTTAAAAGAGGAAGTTTAAGAGGGCAACCAGAAACTTAAAGAGGATCTTAGGGAGGAAATTTTCCATGTCTTGCGAGAACAGATCAGGGTCTTTACTATTGGGAGTAGGCACCCCCCTGCTCAAGAGAGAGGGGACACTCCACGAGGTAACCTGTGGTTTTACCTGCACGAACACGAAGAAGACATGAGGAGGTGGGATGGAAAACACACCTCTGCCCTGGTAGCGTGAGTTGAGAGGAAGAATAAGCACCACAGGAAATCCTTCAAGGATAAATGCCACTCCAGTTTCCTGTGGGCAAGCCCCTAGGAAGAATAGAAGGGATGGTATTATGTCCAATTCTCTTGAAGAGACCTACAGGTCATATTTACAAGGAGTGAGTAATGAGTACTGAGTACTGAGTACTGAGTGAGTAATGAGTAATGACCAGAATCACAGAATATACTGAGTTGGAAGGGACTCTCAAGGATCATAGAATCCAACTCCCAGCCCTGCACAGGACCATCCCAAAGAGTCACACCATGTGTCTGAGAGTATCATCCAAATGCTCCTTGAGCTCTGTCAGCCTTGGTGCTGTGATCACTGCCCTGGGGAGCCTGTTCCAGCACCCAGTCACCCTCTGGTGAAGAACCTTTTTCTAATATCCAATCTGTACCTCCCCTGGCACAACTTCAGGCCATTCCCTTGGGTCCTGTCACTGGTCTCTACACAGCATAGGTCAGTGTCTGCCCCTCCTCTTCCTCTCACAAGGAAGTTGTAGACTGCAATGAGGTCTCCCCTCAGTCTCCTCTTCTCCAGGCTGAACAGACCAAGTGCCCTCAACTACTCCTCATACAGCTTTCCCTCAAGGCCATTCACCATCTTTGTTACCCTCCTTTGGATGCTATCTAACAGCTTAATATCTTTCTTATATTGCAGTGACTAAAACTGCCACAATATTCCAGGTGAGGCTGCCCCAGTGCAGAGTAGAGCAGGACAGTCCCCTCCCTCACCCGACTGGCAATGCTGTGCCTAATGCCCCCTGGGACATGGTTGACCCTCCTGGTTGCCAGGTCACTGCTGACTAATATCCAACTTGCCATTGACCAGGACCCCCAGATCCCTTTTCCCAGCACTGCTTTCCAGCATCTCATTGCCCAGTTTGTCCATAGATCCGGGGTTACCCCATCCCAGGTGCAGAATCTGACACTTTCCTTTGTTGAACTTCATATGGTTGGTGAGTATAGTAACTATAGTATGTTCTGTACCACACACACTTCTCAACTGTGGGTGCAATTTACTGGTGCAACAATTATAAAGGAAGGAGATGAGGGTAATTTGCCCACTGAAACTCAAAAGGTAACCTGAGATAATGCAGCTAAATTGGAAAGGGAATTCCACTCTAGGTGGTAACCAGTTAATTTCACTTATGACCCCACCAACAGTAAAGCCACAGCTTTTGTTTTAATAATACACAATGCTTTGGTATATCCCATATACCCAATCATTGTGTCAGGATTAAATCCCAATGGTTCTGTACTCTATGCCCTGGAGCATACAGTATGGGTCCAATAGGATGGAAATAAATGGTAAACTATTGATATCAATGCATGTGTTGTACAGGAACAAGGATTTTTTTGTGAGACCAACACCATCAGAGCTCAAGACATTTGTCTTGACACGGAACAACATTTGTCATTTTGAGATACAGCCTGATGAAACCCCCAATACCATACTTGTAGATATTGGAAAAGAATTTGCTTGTGTCTCAGTTTAATGAGACTGAAGTGTTTTGCTAAGGAGGATGAGTTATGAGGAAGACCAAACTCCTCCCTCTAAGCAATTGTAAATCTGAAATTATGAGGTTCCAATTGAGGAAGTATGGAGAAAGAAAAAATAACAACGCTTTATTAAAGGATATATGTGTATTGGCAGAGTAACAAAAGAACACAGAAACAACTAAACACTCATCCTGTACCCAAACGTCCCCTTCAAAAAAGAAACAGTTCAATATTTTCTCCTTTTTGGTGCAATTCTAACCATAATCAGCAGGGGGCGCTGTTGAAACACTGGAGGAGCAGAACCTGCAGTTGCTCTGTGGTGGCCAGCAGGGGATGTTGTTGGGCTCTACTGGATTCCACGTGGGGCCCTGGTGTGTGGGAGAAGCGGAAAATGGAGATCTTACCCCCTCTTCACCAAGCAGGGGAAGGGGAAAAAGGGGAAAAAAAGGGACTCTTTCCCACTAAATTCACACTGTCTGCGGCTGACTGTGGTTGGGATTTTCCCCCTTTCCTCAATGGACACACGCCACTGCTAACACGGGACCAGAGGAGAGAAAGGGTGACCTCCTCCCCAAACTGTTCCTCTGCAAGTTGGTCAATCCTCTCCGATGAAGTCTGAGCAGGTCTGGGTTGGGGGCAGAACAGGGTGCAGGAAAATGGAGGCAAACCGGGGCCAGAAAACAGCCAGGTGACCAGGTCAAAACCAAAGTGAACCTCGGACCCCTTGAACACACACCTTTCCCCCAAGTTCGGGCCAAAGTACCTCCCATTTCTGAGGAAAGGGGGAAAAAAAAGCCAAACAACTCATCCCCACAGTCTTTGGAGGGCCATCAGCTTGGAATGTGGATCTGCTGGTTAGTTCTTTTGTGTGGATCAATCACCCAAGGCAAACAACCCTCCCCCATTCAACATCTTTCTTTTCCTGGGATGCAGGGGAAAAAAAAAAATACTTTCCCCTTGGTTTTTAGAACAAGTTAACCTATGACAGTTTATATGAGAACCCCTTATGATTTTGTATTTTTAAAAAATCATATTGTAGATGCATGAAATCACTCTAATATTTGTGTCTGTAACTTTGTTGACATTATGGGATGTGATTTCAGTTACTCAGCTCCTGTTACATATTATCAATTGGAATGAATCTCAGGAAACTACAGGCCTGTTAACCTGACCTCAGTGCCTGGCAAGGTTATGGAGCAGATCATCCTAAGTGCAATCACACAGCAACTACAGGATGGACAAGGGATCAGACCCAACCAGTACAGGTTTAGGAAGGGCAGGTCCTGTCTGACCAACCTGATCTCCTTTTATGATCAGGTTACCTGCCTGGTGGATGAGGGAAAGGCTGTGGATGTGTCTATCTGGACTTCAGCAAAGCCTTTGACACCCCCTCCCATAGCATTCTCCTGAAAATGCTGGCAGTCCATGGTTTGGACAGGGGCATTCTGTACTGGGTTAAGAACTGGCTGGAAGACCGGGCCCAGAGCGGTGGTGAATGGTGTTGCATCCAGTTGGTGGCTGGTCACTAGTGGTGTCCCCCAGGGCTCAGTGTTGGGCCCAACTCTGTTTAATATCTTTATTGATTATTTAGATGAGGGGATTGAGTCCACAATTAGCAAATTTGCAGACAACACCAAGTTGGGAGGGAGTGTCAATCAGCTGGAAGGCAGGAGGGCTCTGCAGAGGGACCTGGATAGGCTGGATAAATTGGCTGAATCCAATGGGATGAGGTTCAATAAGGTCAAGTGCCAGGTCCTGCACTTTGGCCACAACAACCCCGTGCAGCGCTACAGACTGGGCACAGAGTGGCTGGAGACCAACCAGACAGAAAGGGATCTGGGAGTTTGGATTGACAGGAAGCTGAACATGAGCCAGCAGTGTGCCCAGGTGGCCAAGAAGGCCAATGGCATCCTGGTCTGTATCAGGAACAGTGTGACCAGCAGGAGCAGGGAAGTGATTCTTCCCCTGTACTCAGCACTGGTGAGGCCACACCTCGAGTACTGTGTCCAGTTCTGGGCCCCTCAGTTCAGGAAGGATATTGAGGTGCTGGAGCAGGTCCAGAGAATAGCAACAAGGTTGGTGAAGGGACTCGAGAGCAAGTCGTATGAGGAGAGGCTGAGGGAGTTTGGATTGTTTAGCCTGGAGAAGAGGAGGCTCAGGGGAGACCTCATCACTCTCTACAACTACCTGAAAGGAGGTTGTAGCCAGGTGGGGGTTGGTCTCTTCTCCCAGGCAATCAGCAGCAGGACAAGAGAGCACGGGCTACTATCAGTAAGACAAGAGGGCATGGTCTCAAGCTCTACCAGGGGAGGTTTAGGTTAGATATTAGGAAGAAATTCTTTACAGAGAGGGTAATTAGATATAGGAATGGGTTACCCAGGGAGGTGGTGGATTCTCTGTCCCTGGAAGTTTTAAAGATGAGACTGGATGTGGCACTTAGTGCCATGGTCTAGTAACCACCATGGTAGTGGATCAAGGGTTGGACTTGATGATCTCACAGGTTCTTTCCAACCTGGTTGATTTTATGATTCTATGATTCACCTTGATAAGAAAGCTGCTATTGAAGGAAGTTCAAGAAAATGGACAAAAGACTTTGTTTACTGTCCATCGTGATGTGGAAGAAATACATCACATGCTAGAATGAGTGAAGGAAGACAAAGATGGATGGTGGGACACCTTTTTTGGATGACTACCTACTGCTACAGGAGTTCTTAATAGAATGTTTCACCCTGTTGTTGTCCTAATATTAACCTTAATATGTTTTGCTTTAGTAATGATGTTGTATGTAAAACCTTGGAATACGATGAAGCAATTAACCTACTTGCTATCTGTATTTAACATGAACACAATTGATATTCCATGCAGTATGCATATGCTTGATGTTCTACACAACAAACATGTGATTGATGTCCCAAATTCATATTGAATTTGTGTAGTTTGAGTTGACTGTAGTCACCTGGTGGGTAATGTGGGGAGGAAACCAAAAAACAAAGTTCAGCAAGGAGTGCATACATTTGCTATAGCTCACCAAAAACAAGTTGTCTGCGCACCTTAGGACCAGGAACACTGAGGGATCTTGGTGTACTACCCTGAGAGAGGCATGAAACAAAGGATGGAGCAGAAAGGTGGTGTTGTGGTCATGCTCTGTCAAAAACAATGCAGCTAACAGGATGTCATGGTTTAGCTAGTTCCCTTGAACCAGTCAGAAATTTTTTCCCTTCCCCCTGGCCCTGTGTGCCAGAACCATTAAGAGCTATCAGGTGAACAAAAAGAGTTAGCTCCCTTGCTAATGGTTGAAAAATTAGTCTCCTAGGAAACGGGGCAGATGAAATGTTATTATTTACTTTTTTCCCTTGTCTCCTGGGCAACGGGGGAGGAGGAACTTGGTGGGCTGGGCGGTTGGCTGCAGCACAGGTGGGAGGAGAGCCTGGGTGCTGTCTTTACCCTCAGCCCCTTGCCAACTGGGAACCCTGCCTGAATTCTTCATTGGATAAGAGTTGTTGTCTTTTTTTCTCCCCTGGAGGTTTTTTTCTTTTTTATTTTTTTGCTTTTCCCTTTCTCCGTTCCCCGAATAAGGAGCTCCCCTGGGGGAGAGAGAGAGCTGACTGGGCGGAGAGGAGACTGACCAACCGGAGTAAGTAAGAGCAGTCTGGTCCCTTTCCCCCCTCCCTCTCCCCTTTTCTGGTGTGTGGGAAGGGGGACCGAGTTTTTTTTGGTTTTTTCTCTGACACATCCCAGAGGGCATTCCCCCTCCTCTCCCCCTCCCCAAGTGGTGGCAACCAGGGATCCCACAGCGCCACCTGGTGGTGGGCACAGGACATTACAAGTTCTGCATCTCCAGTGACCCGACAGCGCCCCCTATTGACTGTGGTTGGAATTGCACCAAAGGGTGCAAAATTGAACTGTTTACTTTTCCCTTTGCCTGTTTATTGGTTTGGTTTTTTGAAGGGGATTATTTGTGCACATAAAAGTATTGTTTGGTTGTTTTACTTGTTTGTTTGGGTTTTTTTTTTGGTGCTTCTGTTAATACACACATACCTTTTAATAAAGGGTTGTTATTTTTTCCTTTTCCATAATTTGTTTTTCCTTCAATCGGAGCCTCATAATTTTGGATTTATAATTGTTTAGAGGGAGAAGTTTGGGTCTTTTCTCATAAGTCATCCTCAGCAAAAGACCTTTGTCTCATTTAAACTGGGACACAGGAATTATGTCAAAGGGATGACCCAAACGGTGACTGAAAGTTGAACTTAGTTTCATTAACTTGAAAATGCATACTTTTCATGCCCTCACATATGCTAATGACTAAAGTCACTCAAACTCTACTTAAACATGAAATTACATCAACTGTAACTTTACCTTTCCCATCTACCAAAGAAACCAACTGTGCTAGTTTAAACATAAACCAGTGGGAGAAATGAACCCCATTTAAGAGAGATTACAAATCAAAATAACAATTTACTAAGAAGATTACAATAAATACAGAGAAAACCTGTTTTTACCCCCAAAAAGATGTATAACCCAGTACCCTGGGATAAGAACAGAATAGTGTTCGTTACCACCTGTGCTCAGCAAACTTGACCCTAGTGGGTGCACAGTAAAAGTAATGGAAACCTGTTGGTCCGGATGATGATGCAAGGGGCATAATTGCCTGAAGGTGAAGGACAACAGATTTAGATTAGATATGAGGAAGAAGTTCTTCTCTCTGAGGGTGGTGAGACCCTGGCACAGGTTGCCCAGAGAAGTTGTGGCTGCCCCATCCCTGGAAGTGTTCAAAGCCAGGTTACACAGGGATTGGAACAACCTGGTCTAGTGGAAGGTGTCCCTGCCCATGTCAGAGGGTGGAACAAGATGAGCTTTAAGGTCTGTCATGGTTTTACTTGTTCTTGGAAACTAAGCAGGAATTTCCCCTTCCCCCTGCTCACTGTGTGAAGGGGATATTGAATGGGCAGGGTGGTTGTGGCTTGGGCAATTGACTAACACAAAAGAAGTGGCTGGTAGAACCACATTCCAAGTTCATAACCCTCAAGATCTTGTCTGTGGGGAGGGGTGAGGAGTTCTTTTTTACTGTTTTCTCCTCTCCTGGGAAACGGCAGTGACTTGGTTATTGCCTGAACTGGGAGAAGGTCTGGGTAGCAGGAGCTCCGAGGTGGCTTTGTTCTCGACCTGGTTGTCTGGTAGGTTTTGTTTTGTTTTTCCTCCTCCCCTCCTGGCCCCAGTTTTGCCTTGACCTGTTTTTTTTTCTAGTCAACCTGGAAGCTGTTTGGATTTTCCTTGGAGAGGAACTGTTTGGGAGAAGGGTCGCCTTCTTTCCCCTCCTTCGTTCCCCTGTTTTTTTGGTTTTGGGCAGCGGTTCTCGTGCACATCAAAGGAGAGGGGAAGCCTCATCACGCGGTTCAACCAACAGGACAGAGTGAGTTCCTGTTGGGAGGAACTCTTTTTTTTTTCCCCTCCTTTCTCCCCTTACCTGATGAGGAGGAGGGAAGACCTCCATTTTCGACTTCTCCCTTACTTGGTGACCACCAGCCCCCCCTGCTGACTGGCACAGAAAACTGCAGGTTCTGCATCTCCAGTGGTCCAACAGTGCTCCCTGCTGACTGTGGTTAGAATTGCACCAAAGGGTGCAAACTGAACTGTTTACTTTTTTGTTTTGTTTTGTTTGTTTGTTTTGAAGGGGATTATTTTTGGGTATAAGATTATTGTTTGGTTATTTTATTTGTGTTCTTTCATTCTTCTACCAATACACAGATATCTTTTAATAAAAGGCTGTTATTTTTTTCCTTTTTTTCACATTTTTCTCAATTAGCACCTCTTAATTTCAGATTTACAATGGTTTAGAGGGAGGAGTTTGGGTCTTCCTTATAACTCATCCTCAACAAAACACTTGTGTCTCATTAAACTGAGACAAGGTCCCTTCCAATCCAAACCGTTCTGGGATTATATGAAAAGCAGAAGAAAAATTATTAATCACTGCTGGAGACTCTGTTCAGCCCAAGATTAATAAATGAAACTGCACACAATTCACACACCAATACAGAGCCAAGAATTTGTTAGCAGGCAAGTTTGACCGCTGACCTGTGACAAACCCAACAGCTTCCCAACACAGAATTCTCTGGATACCAACTGGTTCTCAGGAGTATACATACCATCGACAATCAGAGTGATATCTGTAAACTATTCCTGTTCATGTTGTTCATTTAGTCTATCCAAAATAACCTTATAGTGTTCAGGGAATTCCTGGATACATTCCATCATTTCTTCGGCTTCCATGGCAAAAGGATTAATCTGTAAAAGATGTGGTAGGACAGTAAGAATACTGTACCACTTAGAAAGTACTACACACAGTCAGGTTTGTATACAAACATGAACAAACTAGCACTTTTCAGGGACTAAAAAACCAATAGGAACACCAAACTGTCTTGGTAACAGGTTTACCTGATTTTAGCTGCCAGGTAGGAAACGGTTAATGAAGCATGGTCTTATTTATACACATGAAAAAACAGTCAAAGTGGGTGTACTGGTTTAAAAGTAAACCGGTGGGAGAAATGAACCCAAGAGATTACAAGTCAGATCTATAATTTACTAAAAAGATTACGTTAAATACAAGGATGCAGAGAAAAACGGGTTTTAACCCCCAAATACAGATGCATAACTCAGCACCCTGGGACAAGAACAGAACAGTGTTCATTGACCCCTGTGTTGAGCATCACTTGGTCCCCCTGGGTGCAAAGTAAAAGGAAAGGAAACCTGTTGGTCCAGATGATGGTGGCAGTTCTGTTGAGGTAATGATCACAGCTTTGTCGAGAGTGGCAGTCCTGTTGGAGTTCTGGTTCTCCCCTGGATCCAACAAGTGGTACCAAAACCCCCAAGATTATATATGCTCAGGTTCAGGTGGGAATGCCCAGTACCTCCCCCAGGGCCGGGAGTTTCACAATAAGTGATTTACTCTGTGAGTCACAGAATACTTTTGGAACCTTTGGTGGTCTAGGTCATTTCGCCTGCCTATAATGCCAGTCCAGTATGGTTCAACACAGAGATGACCCCTCAGGTTGGGTCTGAAGGTGTTAATGCCTCCCCAGAGGGAAGGTAACCCTATTACCCCATTTAATACTGAACTTTCTAAATACCTTTAGTTTGTTTAGACTTCCCTCAAGGTAGGCCTTCATTCTGTTTAAGAACATTTGCACCCTGGCTTGAACAACAAGATATACCAATAGACAAAGTAACCTTCAAAACCCAGAACCTTGTGTCCCAGTTTAAATGAGACAAGGGTCTTCTACTGAGGATGGATTAGGAGGAAAAGACCCAAACTTCTCTTTCCAAGCAATTATAAATCCAAAATTAAGAGGCTTTGATTGAAGGAAAACAAATTATGGAAAAGAGAAAATAACAACCCTTTATTAAAAGGTATGTGTGTATTAACAGGAACATGAAAAAAAACAAGTAAAATAACTAAGTAATACTCCTATACCCACCAATAATCCCCTTCAAGAACAAAACCGATAAACTGGCAAAAGGAAAATAGTTCAATTTCTTGCACCCTTTGGTGCAGTTCCAACCACAGTCAGCAGGGGGCGCCGTCGGGTCACTGGAGATGTAAAATTTGTAATGTCCTGTACCATTCACCAGGTGGTGCTGTTGGGTCACTGAAGGTGTAAAAAAACTTGTAGTGTCCTATTGTAGTCACCAGGTGGCGCTGTTGGAACACTGAAGGAGTAGAACTTGTAATGTCCAGTGCCCGTCACCAGGCAGCGCTGTGAGATCCTTGGCTGCCGCCAGGTGGGGGGGAAGAAGGGGAAGGAAAACAACAGCAATAAAACAGAAAGTTCTCCCAATGGAAGAAAACTCACAAACTTCAGCTGATTAGGGTCCGTTGTAAGCAGGGCTTGCAGCCAGCCACAGCTGAACCAAGAGCAGCAACCAGAACTCCCCTCCGACAGGAAAGAGACAAAGGAACCCGGCAGTGTCTGCAGTCCGCAGCAGCCTCTCCCCTCGGCAGAGAGAGAGACTCCCCTCTACCCCCAGCCTCCACCCCCTTCCAGTCACACACCAACCAACCCCCTCCCTTCGTTGTCAAGGAAACAAATCTCAGCTGATTCTTTTGTTCAACTAATGGCTCATATACAGAGCACACACACACGGCAGGAGGAAAGGAAAAAAAATTCCTTGCTAAAAATCTGAACTATGACACCTTGGAGGAGTTCCAAGGACTGGACGTGCTGTGATGAAGAGGAAGATGAGGAAGGGAGGTCTCAGGACCCCTGACTCAATTTCTAGTGAGGCAGAACTGGGGGACGCATAGATCAGGAATTGTATAGACTGTACCATAAATTGTGGAAACAGCAAAGAGATAAGAAACAAGCAGTATCAGCAACAATATTAATAACAAAAGTATACAAAAAGAGAGAATGATTCACATGCAAAAATGCTCACCACAGATCCCAAGACAATGAACAATGGTTGACGGGTTCCCCACCCCATCACACTTTGTTCCATTGGAAAGCAATGCCCCTCCTTCTCGGAAGAGAGTCCCATTTCTCTGCCCTGGCAATGACGTAATGTGGTATCAAATAATGCATTGTCTTGGTCATGCCTCCTCCTACTGATGTAGACCAGGACCAAGACATTTGCCCACATCCTATACCTTCAAACTATATACATATATATATGTATATATATATAAATATGCACAAGTACAGGTATGATTTCCATAGTCAATGACCATCCCTCCAAGATGTCTACTCATTTAGTCCATGGTTGTGGGTTCTATCCATCCTAGATATCTTCCATGGCAGGAGGGCTGGTGTACTGTTGGTTGGTTCAAGCTGCATCAGGAGCTCATGAGTGGTGTATCTGGAGCAGTTCATCCTCATTGTCCATGGGAGTTATGGCAATACAATGACAGTGTCATTCAACAATCAATATTTTACAATTCAACATTACAGACTGTTCTCACTCAAAAATCAAATCCCCTTGAGGTACACATCGTGTTTCTCCATCCCTCTGCATTACCCAGTAAGTGCACCCAGATCCTTGAGCAAAAACAATCCCACGGATGTATTTGCCTTTGCTTGAGGCTGGACTAATCCAAAATGTCTTCCCTAACACATTCCTCATATGCCCCATGGGGACTTTATCCTCTTCCACAGTACATGGAGGTTTTGATTGGGCATGGCCAGCTCAACTAGTAGAGCCTCTAGTGTTAACTAACCAGGTTGCCTTCGCTAAATGAACATGCCAATGTTTGAAGGTCCCACTACCCATTGCTTTCAATATGGTCTTTAATGGTCCATTGTACCATTCCATTTTCCCAGAGGCTGGTGCATGATAGGGAATATGATACACCCACTCCATCCTGAGCTCTCTGGCCCAGCTGTCTATGAAGCTATTTTTGAAATGAGTCCTATTGTCCAACTCAATTCTTTCTGGGGTGCCATGTTCCCACAGGACTTGCTTTTCAAGGTCCAAGATGGCAGTGCCGTGAGGCACAGGGTAGGTCTCCAACCATCCAGGGGTTGTTTCCAGCATTGTCAGCATGTAGTGCTTGCCTTGGCGGGTTTGTGGGAGTGTGATGTAATTGATCTGTCAGGTCTCCCCAGATTTATATTTTGACCATTGTCCCCCATCCCACGGGGGTTTTACCTGCTTGGCCCTGCTTGACTGCAGCACATGTTTCACAGTGATGGATAACCTGGGAGAGTGTCCATGATTAAGTCTACCCGTTGACCATGAGGCTTCGGATCCTTTTGTTGCCTAAATGGCTGTGGGGAAAAAAAGACTCCAAGCCAAATTAGGTAGGAGATAAGATAAGGATACAAAAGTTTTAATGAGTCCCCAGGCTTTCTGGAATACCCTCAGCGCGCTCCCGAAATACAGATGTCCACAGTTTTTATAATGATTTTTGCCCAATCCCCGTCCTGTTACCACCCAGGTTCTGCCCCCGTCAAGCCTCTTGGGAATTGGGTCTGGGGGCGTTTTGGGACCCCCTCTTCTTCATCTTCATTTTCCTCAGAGCACGTAATGTCCTTGGAGGCCTTCCAGAATTCTAGGTCTGAAGGTTGTTGGGTCTATGGTTATATCTTGTTCCGTAGGGTTAGGGTGTTCTTCTACAATTCTACCTTGAAAAAGAGACTAAACAGGCTATGGAATTTAGGGAATTGATATGGGAATGGGTAACAGGGGTTTGAGCTGGTGTGTTAAGGGTAAAGGGATAATATGCTGCTACTCTAAAATCTACATTTACTACATAACTACTTCTAAGGTCTACAAAAATAAAAAAATTAAAACATCAAAACTCCAAGGTATCACTTTGTATCACCGACTGCAGAACTCCAGGGGTTGTCCTTGAGTCTCCCCAGGTACTTTTTGCCAGAGGTTCCAGGAAGGACCATTCTCCCCAGATGTGGTGTAGAGCACATTTTTTACATCTAGTCCTGTCCTGACTGGCCCAAGGGCTACTGCATGAAACTCCTGTTTCATCTGTTCAAAAGTTTATTGTTGTTCAGGATCCCACTTGAAATCATTCTTCTTCTGTGTCATGACAGAGAGGGTTTACAGTCTGACTGTGCTCTGGAATATGCATCCTCCAAAACCCTGCAGTACCTAGGAAAACCTGTGTTTCCTTCTTACTGCTTGGTGGGGACAGAGCTGCTATTTTGTTGACCATATCCATTGGAATCTGACTACATCCATCTTGCCATTTTACTCCTAAAAACTGAATTTCCTGGGCAGATGTCTTGACCTTACTTTGTTTTATGGCAAAACTGGCCTTCAGGAAGATGTGGATTATCTTCTCTCCTTTCCCAGAAACTTCCTGTTGCCTCACACGATGTTGTCATCAATGTACTGCAAGTGTTCTGGAGTCTCACTCTTCCAGTGCAGTCTGGATCAGTCCATGGCAAATGGTAGGGCTGTTTCCACCCCTGGGGCAGTCAGTTCCAGGTGTACTGGACACCCCTGCAGGTGAAAGTAAACTGTGCCCTGCACTCTACTGCTAAAGGAATGGAGAGAAACACATTAGCAATGTCAATGGTGGCACCACTTTGCTGCCTTGGACTCCAGTTCATAATGAAGTTCCAGCATGTCCGGCACAGTAGCACTCAGTGTGGTGTGACTTTGTTCAGGCCACAATAGTCCACTGTCCGTCTCCACTCTCCACTGGACGATGGCTGAAATATAAGTATAGGGAGTCTTGGAAGACTGACTATATCACACTCCCCCAAATCCACCAAGGCAAGGACCATGTGTTTATGATGGTGGAAGCAACCACTGGATGACTGGAAACCTACCTTGTGCCCCATGTCAGCACCTGGAACACTATCCTGGGCCTTGGAAAGCAAGTCTTATGGACACATGGTGCTCCAGAAAGAATTGAGTCAGACAATGGAACTAATTTCTGAAACAACCTCATAGACACCTGGGCCAAAGAACATGGTATTGAGTGGGTGTATAATAGAATCATAGAATGACCTGGGTTGGAAAGGACATTAAAGATCATCTTACACCCCTCCTGCCATGGACAGGGACACCTTTCACTAGACCAGGTTTCTCAGACCCCCATGCAACCTGGCCAACCTCTCATCCATCAGCACTCCCAAGTCTTCCTCTGCAGGACTGCTCCTGGTCTGGTCATCCCCCAGCCTGGATTGATACCAAGGGTTGCCCTGACCCAGGTGCAGCATCAGTACTTGGTCTTGTTAAACCCCATGAGATTCCCATGGGTCCTTTTCTCGAGTTTGTCCAAGTCTCTCTGGATGGCCCCGTCTTTCAGGTATGTTAAATGCACCAAGTAGCTTGGTGTCATCTGCAAATTTGTTGAGGGTGCACTCGATCCCTTCATCTGTGTCATTAATGAAGATATTAAGTAACACTGGTCCCAATACAGAACCCTGAGGGACACCAATGGTCACTGATGTTCATCAGGACTCTGAGCTGTTTGACCACTAATACAGATGCGACCATCCAACCACTTATCCACCAAAGACTCCACCCACTGAATCCATCTCTCTCCAATTTAGAGAGAAGGATGTTGGGGGGGACTGTGTCAAAGGTTTTACACAAGTCCAGATAAATGACATTTTGTAGCCCTTCCCTCATCCACTGATGGAGTCACTCCATCATAAAAGGTGATACCTTGGAGTTTTGACTTTTTTTTAATTTTGTAGATTTTAGAAGTAGTTACATAGTAAATGTAGATTTTAAAGTAGCAACACATTATCCCTTACCCTTTAACACACCAATCACACATAGCAAACCCTGTTACCCATTCCCATATCAATTCCCCTAAATTCCATTAACCTGTTTAGTCTCATTTTCAAGGTAGAATTGTAGAGAACACCCTAAAATCTGCGCAAGAAGATATAACCATAGATGCAACAACCTTCAGGTCTAGAGCTCTGGAAGACCTCCAAGAACAGTACGTACTCTGAGGAAGATGAAGAAGAGGGGGTCCCAAAATGCCCCCAGACTCAATTCCCAAGAGGGTGTGTCGAGGGGCAGAACCTGGGCAGTGGTCGGATGGGGACTGGGTGAAAATCATTATAAAAACTGTAAACACCTGTTTTCAGGAGTGCACAGTGGTGGTATTCCTGGAAGTCTGGGGGCTCATTAAAGCCTTTGTATCCCTATCTTACCTCCTACCTAATTTGGCCTGGAGTCTTTTTTTTCCTCCACAACCTTTTAGGCAACAAAGGTCCCTGGGCTGGTCAGGTAGGACTTGCCCCTGCTGAAGCCGTATTGACTGTCCCCAGTCACCTCCCTGTACTCCATGTGCCTCAGCAGGGCTTTTAGGAGGATCTGTTCCGTGATCTTCCCACGCACAGAGGTGAGGTTGACAGGGCAGTGGTTCCTAGAGTCCTACTTTCTCCCCTTTTGAAAGGGGTAAAATGTTTCCCCTTTTCCAGTCACCTGGGACTTCGCCTGACTGCCAGGACTATTCAAATATCCTGGAGAGATGCTTGGAAACTATATCAGTCAATTCCCTCAGGACTCTGGTATGCATCTCATCTGGTCCCATAGACTGATGTATGTTCAGGTGATCACAAACCTGATCATCTTAAAGTGGGAGGGAATTTGTTGCAATAGGCTTTCAGTGTATGGGAGAAAACAGAGGTTTTTAATGTTAAGTGAACATGTTTCCAAAATGGCTTTTGTGACTCTTTTGCTAAACTCACCTTCTTCTTCCCAGGAGTCTTAGTCTTATCTCTGCCTTTGGAATGTCCTGAGAGATACCTGAAAGTTTCCCTATTGGTTGTTAACCCTTGGTGTCATTGGTGAGTTTGTAAGACCTCCTGGACTCCTAATGGTCACTTTGTAATTCCCCCAAGAGCTATTTATGCCGCTACCCAGAACAATAAACTCTCTCTGGCTCTCTCCTTGCTACTACTGTCCTGTGGTCTCTGTGGGGGCCATGGAGACCTCGTGGTGGGGGGGAGGGGGAGGGTATCTTCCCCTCCAGGACTAGGGGTTTTTAGCCCATCGCCTGGAGTTCCCCTCCCTATCCAACTTCAACGTTTGCAAGAAATTTACTCCCCCAGTCCCCATCCTGCTGTCCGCCCACTCAAGAGGTGTGGGAATTGAGAGGTTGCCATTGAAGACTGAGGTAAAAACATTGTTGAGTACCTCAGTCTTCTCATTTGTTGTTAACAGTTCTCCAGTTGTCCCAGTTTAAATGAGACAAGGGTCGTTTGCTGAAGATTAGTTATGAGAAAAGACCCAAACTCCTCCCTCTAAGCAATTTTAAATCCAAAATTATGAGGCTCCGATTGAAAAAAAAAACAAATTATGGAAAAGAAAAACTAACAGTCCTTTATTAAAAGGTATGTGTGTATTAACAGAAACACACACACAAAAAAAAAACCAAAACACAAGTAAAACAACCAAACGATACTCCTATACCCACAAATAATCCCCTTCAAAAACAAACCAAATCAATAAACAGGCAAAGTGAAAAGTAAACAGTTCAATTTTGTGCCCTTTGGTGCAATTCGAACCTCAGTCAATAGGGGGTGCCATCGGGTCACCGGAGATGCAGAGCTTGTAATGTCCTGTACCAGTCACCAGGTGGTGCTGTTGGATCACTGGAGGTGCAGAACTTGTAATGTTCTGTGCCCGCCACCAGGTGGCACTATGGGATCCTCCAGCTGGTCAGTCTCCTCTGCCTGGTCCCCACTCTCTCTCTCTCTCTCTCTCTCTCTCTCTCTCTCTCTCTCTCCCCCTTGGGAGCTCCTCACTCAGGGAACGGTGAAAGGGAAAAGCAAAAAAAGAAAAAAAACCTCCAGGGGAGGGGAAGAAAAAAAAAACAACAGCAGCTCCTATCTGATGAAGGACTCAGGCAGGCTTCCAGTTGGCAAGTGGCTGAGGGCAGAGAGCCAGCAGCAAGCCTCCTCTCCAATGTGTGCTGCTGCTCACACCCCCAGCCCACCAAAAACTCCTCCTCCCCCATTGCCCAGGAGACGAGAGAAGAAAGTAAACAGTAGCTCTCTTATCTCCCCTTTTTCCTAGGAGACTAATCTCTCTGCCATTAGCCAGGGAGCTAGGTCTTTTGTTCACCTGATAGCTCTTGATGGCTATTGCACATAGGGCAGGGGGAAGGGAAAAAATTCCTGCAAGGTCTCCAAGAACTAGTTAAACCATGACACCAGTGTTGTTTATCAATTAGGAGTATGCTTTCTTTGACCTTCCTTTTCTGGTTAACAGACCTCTAGAAACCTGTAGTGGGTTGACCTTTGCCAGATGCCAGGTACCCACGAAAGCCACTCTCTCACTCTCCCTCTGCAACTGGACAGAGGAGAGAGAGAGAAAAAAAACACCAGCTAAGGATTCATGAGTAGAGATAGTAGCTGGGAGAGGTCAGTTACTGATTACCTTCACAGGTAAAACAGACTCAGAATAGGGATAATACTTAAATTTATTACTAACAGCATAAGAGCAAAAGAGTGAGAAATGAAACAGTCTTAAAAGCACCTTCCCCCCACTCCTCCTTCCATATTCTCCCTCCTCCCCCTCAGTGGTGCAGGGGGAGGGGGAATGGGGGTTGTGGTCAGTTATTTTTCTACCACTGCTCAGAGAGAGGAGTTGAAGTCCTTCCCCTGCTTCCATGGGGTCCCTCCCACCCGAGACAGTCCTTGATGGACTTCTGCAATGTGAGTTCATCCTTCGGGCAGCAGTTCTTCCTAAACTACTGTCCTGCGGGTCACTCCTTCATGGGATGTAGTCCTTCACGAATAAACTGTACTATTGTGGGTACCCCACAAGTTCTACCTGGGAAAAACCTGCTCCAGTGTGGGTTTCCCTCTCCATGGGCTGCAGGTCTCCAGTAGGACCCTGCCCGATCCTGCGCCTCCCATGGGGTCACAACCTCCTTCATGCATCCACCTACTCCAGCATGGGTTCCTCCATGGGCTGCAGGTGGGTCTCTGCACCCTGATGGTCCTCCATGGGCTGCAGGGGGACAGCCTGCTCCACCGTGGTCTTCACCATGGGCTGCAGGGGCCACAGTTCTGGTGCCTGGAGCACCTCCTCCCCCTCCTTCTGCACTGACCTTGCTGTCTACTTTATTGTTCACATATTCTCACTCTGCTCTTCCCTGCCTGGAATTTCTTCTGCACAACTATCTTCTGTTCTTAAATATGTTATCCCAGAGGCGTTACTACTCCTCCTAATTGGCTTGGTCTTGGTCAGAGGCAGGAAACCTGTCCTGGAGCTGGCTGGCATTGGCTCCACGGGACAGGGGAAGCTTCTAGCAGCTTCTAACAGAAGCCACCTCTGTAGCCCCCCCTGCTACCAAAACCCAGCCACAGAAACCCACTACACAACCCTTCCTTTTATTCTTGGCATCCCTTGCCAAGTTCAGATCCAGCTTTGCCTTGGCCTTCCTCACCCCAGCCTTACACAACTGTTACAGCTGTAAAGTCACTACTTGAGTGTCATTGTTTGTGAGGACGACTAAGTAAAAAAAACTGGGTATTCTATGATGATGGCCTAAATTCAGCTTTTATTCGCTTCATCCAGAATATTACATCTTGTTCTTCACACAGCTGCACTCACACACCGTCTCCTGTAGAATCTTACATACTAACACTATTCTTAGCTCTATTATCTATATTTACCACTAGCCTTCACGTATGATTGGATGTTCACCTCTTATTTACATTCTTTTCCATGCTGTTAGGCACCACGGCCTTGCTGCATCCTCCGACAATTCCCCCTTTTTTGTATTTGTGCCACAAAAATTGCCTGGGTCGTCCTTTGCAGGGCCCTTTGCAAACACAACACCAAACATGGCAACATCAGTAGCACAACTACAACATAAGCAACACAAGGAAACTTGTCTTGACTATAGGTAAAAACCATCCTAATAGTTCCATTTACCAACAGACCATTTAGTCAATTCTGACCAGCATTAACTCACAATATCTTCAATATCTACTTCCAATCCTTGAAGGCTAGCAGCATCAACTTACCATAATTAAATTTATATAACACATTCTCTTAAAATCTTAACACTCATTAAGTATTTAAGTTCACACACATAGATATCTACGCAGCTTTTTTCACTCATACAGCTTTTTTCTCAGTCATTCAGAAGGTGGCCACCTCAATCATCCTTCATTCACACGTAGTTAGGATTTTTATTATATTTTGCATTTCAACCACAGATCTCAGATCCCAAGTATTTCTGGTTGTGTGCTTCTCAGTCTGCCATCTGTGGTGGTCATGTTCACCAATTCCACCTGTCCTGAAGAGGAATCAATACAAGGAACAGAAAAACTTAACAAACCTAAATGAGATCCATTTCTGATCCAGGACCTGTTTATGTACGTGCATATTCTCCTCCTCCCTTTTTTTGTTTTGAAAATACGTTTGGTGTGTAAAATTCTCTCTTGACAATAATTTGTTCTATGAGTGAGTTAGCCCTGTTTTAGAATACCAAAAGCTATGCAACATAACAGAAATAATGTCAGGTGAACTAAAAGAAGACAAGAAAATCATGTGTGTACATTTTAAATTCCCAACTGAAATGAACCTTAACCAAGTACAGGAAGGGGGAAAAGAAAAGAAGGAAGGTGTAATCTGCAAGTACAAAATCACAGTAACCAAGTAACCAGGATCAATTATAGATCTCCTAAACTTTTAACTATTCCTCAGTAAGTTCCACTTCTCTGTCAACTGTGACAAACAGTGAACAGCACTACCAGCACTACCAGTTATGGACATTCAACTTTTATTCGCTTCATCCAGAATATTACATCTTGTTCTTCACACAACTGCACTCACACACCGTCTCCTGTAGAATCTTATATACTAACACTATTCTTAGCTCTATTATCTATATTTACCACTAGCCTTCATGTATTTACATTCTTTTCCATGCTGCTAGGCACTGCGGCCTTGCTGCATCCTCCGACACCTGAGTTTCCCCATTACCACCATGCGAGGGCACTCACTGACAACAAAAAGACACAAAGTGTCGAGCACACACCCCCTTCCCCGAGGTAGGGGAGGTGGGGGTGAAAGGGGGATGTTGCATGAAGTGGAGCAAGAGTTGGAGGGGTATAAAGACCATTGGCATCATGTGTTCTGCCTCTTTGTTCCCTTCTCAGTTTTCGACAAAGAACTGCCACCTCCCTGCTCCTGCCATCCATACCCCCCACCACTGCTGCCCTGTTGCCGGAGTTGGTTCAAGTTGCTGAGAGGTGGGGACCATCACTGCGGTAGTCACACAGGGTCGAGGGTTTGTCCCATCGCAACCTTGTTCCACAGGTCGCCAATGCTTGCAGGGGAGCCCCCCACCTGCGCCCGCCACCATCACAGCCATCATTTTGTGACCACTATCATGTGGTGGCCACCATTACCGCAACTGCCACCGGAGCGTCTACCACTGTTGAGAATGCCTGCCAGCACCACCTTCTGACCTCGACTGTAACTGCGCCAAAGAAAACTCCAGACTTCACAATGCATCAATGAACAAAAAGACTTTCCTGGGTGATATTTTCGCTCTGTTATTGTGCGTTTGTAGTTTATTTTTGGTTTTACCTTTTGTTTTATTTTTAGTAAACTTGTTGTTCTTTTCCTCATGAGTATCATTTGTTTGGTTGGTTTTTTTTTTCAAATTTATAATAAGTCCAGGAAAGTTCAGGTCTCTTTTTCCATCTAAGGTCTCATTTCCCTAGCAAAATCGTCTTTAAACCAAGACAACAGTCAAACTTCATCTTTATACTGATAAAGGGTGATCAAAATATAAAACAATAATACAAGATTGTAGTATTAGTTGCATACTAGCTAATTTTTAGATAGAATTAGGATAGGGTCTTACTTGCTTATGCTAACTCACAGACAGGATATAGTTAATTTTATAATGAAGACTTTAGCGGGAACAGAAAACCTTAGAGTTTCGATAAGGGACTTTGAAGTTCGTGAGAAAGGGACCTTGAAAGTTGATAAAGAGAGGCTTCTGGAGAAGATACCAGTTCTGAGTTGATTGGGCAGTGCCAACTCACCAGTTCTTAGCAGAGGTAAAAAGTTCAAACTGAGGAAGACTTCTTACTTCATCCAAAAGACCCCCAAAGACCCCCCCAAAAAACCCCCAAGGGGGCGTTCCAAGGCAGAGTTATAGGAGTGGAGTAAGGTAATGATTTCCCCTCCCACTTTTCTGGAATTTGCTGACACAGCTAATGCATATGTAACACAGCTAATGTATATGTAATACAACTAACGCATATGTAACATTATACTGCATAAAAGGAGTTGAACAAAGGCAATGGGTATGTGTGATTGGAGGAATTATCCCCCATGCACCCAGCACTGTGAATAAACATACCTGCTTCAATACTCTTTGCAAGTTTTGGGGTTTGTTTCTGCAAGTCAATACTCTTCCCAGGATACCTGTCCTTGCTTCCACTGCCTGTGCATTTCCTTCTTGCTCTTTAGTTTGACCAGCAGGTCTCTACTCAGTTATGTTGGTCTCTTGCCTTCCTTGCATGATTTCTTGCTCCTGGGTATTACTATCTCTTGATCTCTTTGGAAGACTTGCTTAAAAATCAGTCATCTCTGTTCTGCTCCCTTGTCCCTGAGGGCAGTTTCCCAGGGATCCCACTACTTATCTCCTTGAAGAGGTGGAAGTTTGCTTTCCTAAAGTTCAGGTGTGAGAAATAAGAAAACTGGTTTTATTACAAGCAAATGAATTAAACAGGTCACCAACTCAAGGCGCATCGCAGAGTTGTAAGATACCTAGTCCTGTCTGGAGTTGGTATCAGGGAACCACGTGGACGGGAATAGGAAAACTATAAAATGAATATTGGTAAGGAAACCTCTCATGTCACATGATGGATCCTAGGGGTTGCCATGTTGTTGGACACTCCACCTCCCAGCACGACACGGCCAACCAGGGAGAAGGAAATGCCTCTTCTGTTACCTAAATGAGATTGGACCTTAAGAATGTTTAAAAAGCGGGACTTTTGAATTGGAAGGGGTGTTCCTAGAAATCCTGTGTGACTAGGACACCCGACTTGGTTGGGTTTTTTCCCTTTTCATTATATTCCTTTTGTTTTGCAAACTTTTACCGTTTTTCTAAATTTAATAAATGAGATTTTTCTCACACAGGGGCTTGACTTTACTCCTTACCTGACTGTTAAAGTTTAATACTTTTTTTTTTTTTTTGGTGAATTTTCCACACCAACCATCTTTTCTAGGATAAGATAAGCATCAGGTTTAATTGTTTGTCTAGTTTGGGCCTTAATGACTGTCCTATTGAAACACTAAATAACCTCAACTGAATTGCTTAAGGGAAACCCCATCCCCCTTTAGCCATCCCAGGTGTGGGGGGTGGGTAGGGAGCATTAGGCAGTGAGTCTTTTAGACTGGGGAGGGGGGAGGAATTTACTTCTGTCCTACTCCTTTGTCAGGGTGAAGGGAGACCTCAGTTTTCCACCAGTGACGATTTCCATCCCCCACTGGCACTCAGTGGATGCTTGCTTTGCTGAGACTCGCCAAAGCTTGAGAAGATGTCCCGGCTTACCCCCCAACCACCTGCACCCTGTGACGGTTTTTCTCTGCAGACTGCCACCATTGCCTGGGTGCCTTTCGGAGCTGTTAAGGACCAGAGGAGCTCCTGTTCATCTCCTGGTGAGAGAGTCCCTGTGGTGCTCGAGGTAGGGCGTCCCACACTACCTCTGTTGTCGTGGAGGTTACCATTGTCTTGTGGGGCTTTTGGGTCTCCCTGTTCTTTGCTGGATGGACCAGCGCGTTCGTCCCTTACCAATCGCCACCTCCATAGCCAAAGGGAGGGGGCCTGGGCCCAACAGGAACTGTCTGGAGCGAGCATGCTGGTAGATGGCCTGCCTGGGGCCGACACCATCTGCAGAGGAGTTTCCAAACCCCCCCACTCTGGGACACAGCAGGAATGTCCTTGTTGGGGGCTCTCCCTGGGGTCTCAGACTAGTTGCCAACCATCAGTGAGTAACTGCAGCCTTTGCTTCTCTAGAGGCCCAGAAGTGCCATGTGGTGACTGTGAGTGGGTCACTGCAGCCCCTGCCTCACTAGGCGCTCCAGTACCCCCTGCTGGTTGTGGTTATAACTGCACCAAAAGGTAAAAAATATTTGTTTCCATTGAAAATTTCAGTTGAGATATTGTTGTTTGTTCTGTTTTTGTCTCATATATATTTAGTAAAGAACCATTATTTTCCTTTCCACACCTTTTCACCTGAAGGCTCTTAATTTCAAAGTTAAAATAACTTGGAGGGAGGAGTTTGTTTTTTTCCTGTCCTGCCCTCCTTAGCAAACATTTGTTTGTTAAACTAAGACACTGACCCATATCTCTCAGGACTGAACTCCACCAGTGCACGATCACTGCAGCCCAGGTTGCATCCAATCTTGATGTCCCCAATTAGCTTACTTGCATTAGTGACCATCAGACCCAGTATCTCATCTGCTCTGGTAGGGTTGTTTATTACCTGGCTCAAGAAGTTGTCCTCCATGCACTCCAGGAGTCTCCTGGATTGCCTACAGCTCACCGTGCTGCTTTCTCAGCATATGTGAAGGTGGTTGAAGTCCCCCCAAAAGGACGAGCCTGTGAGTGAGACGCCTCCTGTAGCTGGAGCAAGAAGGCTTTGTCAATAGGCTCCCCTTGGTCAGGTGGTCTGTAATAGACACTGAGTACGAGGTTCCCTTTGTTGCCTCAGTCTCTGATTCTTACCCACAGGCTTCCCACCTGTTTGTAGCTGTTCTTCACAGGCAGCTCTTCACACACAATCTGATGCCAAAACAGCACAGAAAACTGCTTAGAGATGAATTTGTGTCTTTAAACAGCAAAGGTATTTATTGCATACAATGTAGAAGAGCCCCAATTCGCATCGGACAAAGTAACTCTAAAGTTTGAGTGAGAAGTCAGGGTCTTCAATACAATTCCCGTGAGGGGTTGCAACATTTCTACATACATATTCATCAGGTTCTGACATCTAATTATAATATTCATAATGGGTGGGGTTTAGGCAGAATCTGGGGTGGAGTCGTCTTTTGAGGAGATGTAGGGGGATCAGGGATCGTTCCTGTTCTTTGGTCTCACCTTAGGGTCTTCTCCTCTCTTCTTCCTCAGTTGAACTCTTCAACTTTCTTTGTTTCGCTAACTTTGAGTTAGGGTTTGCAAAACTCCCCTTGACCCACCACTCGTCTATCTCCCTGGATGCCATCTTCTCTTTATTTATGACTACCAGGTTGACCTTTCTGCTCTTTTACTAGAACAGAACAGAACAAACTATCTCTGTTATATTTCTAAGCTAATCTTTAGAGCCTGTGTCGCCGGTCGAGGTGGGATGGCAACACGGTTTCAGGATACCAGTTTGTTTTATTGCTACAGTGTATCTACCTTTATACAGTTCTGGGTGAACCAACTGGGTTCCCCCACAATTCCCCCTCTTTTGTATTATAGAAAATGCCAGCATCAGCTAATACAGGGCCCTTGCACTAGCGATATGGCAATATCAATAATACAATACAACTACACACATAGGCAAAGAATCAACCATTCCTTCTTTCATCAGTCCACAAGAATGGTATTCCTTCTTGTCATAGTTCGTATTTTTAGCAAGGAATTTTTCTTTCCTTTCCTCCTGCCATGTGTGTGTGTGTTCTGTGATGAGCCATTTAGTTGAACAAAGGAAGATGCTCGAGCCCTAATAGGCGAGATTAGTTGCCTTGACAACGAAGGGGGGGTGGAGGCTGGGGGGGGAGGAGACTCTCTCGCTCTGCCGGGGTGAGAGGTTGCTGCGGGCTGCAGACACTGCCGGGCTCCTTTGTTTTTTTTTTCCTGTCGGAGGGGAGTTTCTGGCTGCTGCTCTTGGCTCACCTCTGGCTGACTGCAAGCCCTGCTTACAACGGACCCTAATCAGCTGAAGTTTGTGAGTTTTCTTCCATTGGGAGAACTTTCTGTTTTATTGCTGTTGTTCCCCCCTTTCCCCGGTGGCAGCCAAGGATCCAACAGCGCCACCTGGTGACGGGCACTGGACATTACAAGTTCTACTCCTTCAGTGATCCAACAGCGTCACCTGGTGACTATAATAGGACACTACAAGTTTTTTACACCTTCAGTGACCCAACAGCGCCACCTGGTGAATGGTACGGGACATTACAAATTTTGCATCTCCAGTGACCCGACGGCGCCCCCTGCTGACTGTGGTTGGAACAGCACCAAAGGGTGCAAGAAATTGAACTATTTTCTTTTTGCCGGTTTATCGGTTTTGTTCTTAAAGGGGATTATTGGTGGGTATAGGAGTATTACTTAGTTATTTTACTTGGGTTTTTTTTTTTTCGTGTTCCTGTTAATACACACATACCTTTTAATAAAGGGCTGTTATTTTCCCTTTTCCATAATTTGTTTTTCCTTCAATCGGAGCCTCTTAATTTTGGATTTATAATTGTTTGGAAAGAGAAGTTTGGGTCTTTTCCTCCTAATTCATCCTCAGCAAAAGACCCTTGTCTCATTTAAACAGTGACATCTTTTGGCGCCCAACGTGGGGCCCGAGAGAGGAAAAGTGGAAAAGGAATAACTGCCCTTGTGTGACTTTATATGTGTTTGTGAACCTATAGGCACCATGAAGTCTAAGATCGCTGCTTTTCTGTGGTATATAATTATGCCGAAATCTATGTCCCACCTGTCGATGTTTTTCAGCTCAGACACTATGACCCTCATTGCAATAAGTATGTTTGAGATCTCACACTGGTTTTATGACATAGTAAACTCAGTACCTGTTATTTTCCTTCGGGATATGTTCTCAAGGATATATTACTGCTCTAACCTACACTGTCTCCTTTGGGGTTTTAAGGATAATGGCACTCTTGTAGGTGAGTGTGCTTTTTAAAGCTAACAATGGTTTCCAGAAAAACAAAAACTGTTACTGCTGTTAATACTAGGAGTGTGTTTGCTCAGACACTCCCCTCGAAGAAGGATGCAGCCACCCAGGTCTCTGGGTGTGCTGAGTGTCTGAGCCTGACGTTGGTACCGGAGGATGGTGTAGGAGGTAGCTGTGTACGATGCGAGCAGGTGAGTGATTTGCTGTGCCTTGTAGCAGAACTTAAGGAAGAGGTAGAGAGATTAAGGTGCATTAGGGAGAGTGAAAAAGAAATTGACTGGTGGAGTCAAACCCTTTTAAACCCTAAGGAAGTCCAACAGGAGACGGCGAAGCCCTGCCTCTCCTGCCATAAGACAGATGGAGCAGACCAAAATGATGGGGGGGAATGGAAACAGGTCCCTAATAGGAGAGGTAAAAGAATTCTTTCTAGACCCCCATCACCCCTCAGGGTGCCCTTGAAGAACAGATACGAGACTCTGGACCCAGACAGTCAGGTAGAGGACAGCCAAGATGATCCCTCTAGAGAGCCTCCTTGTTCGGCCCTGTCCAAAAGACGGATTACAACCACAGGTATAAAAAAAAAAAGAAGGGTAGTTGTAGTCGGTGACTCCCTTTTGAGGGGAACTGAGGGCCCTATATGTCGCCCAGACCCATCCCAGAGAGAAGTATGCTGCCTTCCTGGGGCCAGGGTGAGGGATATTAGTAGGAGACTTCCTGAGTTAATTCAGCCCTCAGACTATTATCCTCTGGTGGTAGTCCAGGCTGGCAGTGAGGACATTATTCAAAGAAGTGCCAAGATAATTAAAAAAGACTTTAAAGCACTGGGTCAGTCAGTTCAGGGGACAGGAGCACAGGTGATATTTGCCTCAGTTCCTGTACTATCTGGGATGGATGAGGAGTTAAATAAAGAGAGGAGTAAAAAAGCCCAACTCCTCAACAGATGGCTAAAGAATTGGTGCCACCATCAAAATTTTGGTTTCTTTGACCATGGGGCAAACTCCAAGGTACCTAGTTTCTTAAAATCAGATGGGATTCATCTTTCTAGGAAGAATAAGAGGACTGTAGCCCATAAGTTAGCGAGGCTGATTAGGAGGGCTTTAAACTAGGTTTGAAGGGGGAAGGGGTTGAAACCGGGCTCTCCAGTGATCAGCCTAAGGATGGAAAGCCTGAGTTAAGAATTAAATCAACAGCCCACCTGAAGTGCATGTACACTAATGCACGCAGTATGGGCAACAAACAAGAGGAGCTGGAGGCAATTGTGCAGCAGGAAGGCTATGATGTAGTCGCCATCACAGAAACATGGTGGGATGACTCGCATGTCTGGAGTGCTGCTATGGAAGGCTATAAGCTCTTCAGGAAGAACAGGCAGGGGAGGAGAGGTGGAGGGGTGGCTTTATATGTTAGAGACTCTCTGGACCCTGTTGAACTTGAGGTCAGCAACAATAAGGTTGAGTGCCTGTGGATCAAAATCAGGGGGAAGACCAACAAGACTGACATCATCATGGGTGTCTGTTACAGACCGCCCTACCAGGATGATGAAGGGGATGAATTATTCTACAAGCAGCTGGCGGATGTCTCAAAATTGTCAGCCCTTGTCCTTGTAGGTGACTTTAACCTGCCGGATATCTGCTGGGAGCTCAATACTGCAGAGAAGAGGCAGTCTAGGAATTTCCTGGAGTGTATAGAGGACAATTTCCTTCATCAACTGGTAAATGAACCTACCAGGGGTAAGGCCCCGCTAGACCTGCTGTTTACAAACAGAGAGGAGCTGGTGGGAGATATAGTGGTTGAAGGCCGCCTAGGAAATAGTGATCATGAAATAATAGAATTTTCAATACTCAGAGATTCAAGGAGAAACAACAATAAAACCTCTACGCTGGACTTCCGGAGAGCAGATTTTGACCTATTCAGAAGTCTAGTCCAGAGCATACCCTGGGAAACAACCCTTGAAAACAAGGGAGTCCAGGAGGGATGGACGTGCTTCAAACAGGAAGTTTTGAGTGCACAGGAACAGGCCATACCGGTGTGCCGAAAGGCAAGCCGGCGGGGAAGACAACCAGCCTGGTTAAACAGGGAGATTCTGAAGGAAATCAGGGATAAAAAGAGAGTTTATCGACTATGGAAGAGAGGGCTGGCTACTTACGAAGAATTCAGGAAGACAGCTAGATCATGCAGAAAGAAAATCAGGGATACAAAAGCGCAATTTGAAGTTAAATTGGCCACTTCTGTTAGGGATAACAAAAAGTCCTTCTATAAATACATTAATAACAAAAGGAGGGGCAAAGAAAACCTCCATTCTTTGATGGACTCGGAGGGAAACATAGTTAATAGAGATGAGGAGAAGGCTGAGGTACTTAACACCTACTTTGCCTCAGTTTTTACCAGTAAGACAGGTAGCCCTCAAGGCAACTGGCCTCTGGAGCTGGTAGACAGAGAGAGGAAACCAAATAGCCCCCCTGTATTCCAGGAGGAAATAGTTAGTGACTTACTGAGCCATCTGGATCCTCACAAGTCTATGGGACCAGATGGGATCCATCCTAGGGTAATGAGGGAGCTGGCAGAAGAGCTTGCCAAGCCGCTCTCCATTATCTTCCAACAGTCCTGGCTCACTGGGGAGGTCCCACATGATTGGAAGTTGGCAAATATCACCCCAATCCATAAAAAAGGCTGCAAGGCTGACCCTGGTAACTACAGGCCTGTCAGCCTGACCTCGGTGCCTGGCAGAGTTATGGAACAGATCATCCTGTGTGCAATCACACAGCACCTACAAGATGGACAAGGAATCAGACCCAGCCAGCACGGGTTTAGGAGAGGCAGATCCTGCTTGACCAACCTGATCTCCTTTTACGATCAGGTGACTCACCTGGTGGACAAGGGGAAGGCTGTGGATGTGGTCTATCTGGACTTCAGCAAAGCCTTTGACACTGTCTCCCATAATATACTCCTGGAAAAGCTGGCAGCCCATGGCTTGGACAGGGGCACTCTGTGCTGGGTTAGGAACTGGTTGGAGGGCCGGGCCCAAAGAGTGCTGGTGAACGGGGCTGCATCCAGCTGGCAGCCGGTCACCAGTGGTGTCCCCCAGGGATCAGTGCTGGGCCCAGTCCTGTTTAATATCTTTATCGATGACCTAGATGAGGGGATTGAGTCCATCATCAGCAAATTTGCTGATGACACCAAGTTGGGAGGGAGTGTCAACCTACCAGAAGGCAGGAGGGCTCTGCAGAGGGACCTGGATAGACTGGAGAGATGGGCTGACTCCAATGGGATGAAGTTCAACAAGGCCAAGTGCCGGGTCATGCACTTTGGCCACAACAACCCCCTGCAGCGCTACAGGCTGGGGACAGAGTGGTTGGAGAGCAGCCAGGTGGAAAGGGACCTGGGGGTGCTGGATTGACAGGAGGCTGAACATGAGCCAGCAGTGTGCCCAGGTGGCCAAGAAGGCCAATGGCATCCTGGCCTGCATCAAGAACAGTGTGGCCAGCAGGAGCAGGGAAGTGATCCTTCCCCTGTACTCTGCGTTGGTGAGGCCGCACCTTGAGTATTGTGTTCAGCTCTGGGCCCCTCAGTTCAGGAAGGATATTGAGGTGCTGGAGCGGGTCCAGAGAAGAGCAACCAGGCTGGTGAAGGGACTTGAGCACAAGTCCTATGAGGAGAGGCTGAGGGAGCTGGGATTGTTTAGTCTAGAGAAGAGAAGGCTTAGAGGTGACCTCATCACTCTCTTCAACTACCTGAAGGGAAGTTATAGCCAGGTGGGGGTTGGTCTCTTCTCCCAGGCAACCAACAACAGGACAAGGGGACATGGGCTCAAGCTCTGCCAGGGGAAGTTTAGGTTAGATGTTAGGAAGAAATTCTTTACAGAGAGGGTGATCAGGTATTGGAATGGCCTGCCCAGAGAGGTGGTGGATTCACCATCCCTGGAAGTTTTTAAAAAGAGATTGGACATGGCCCTTAGTGCCATGATATAGTAATTAGAGTTGGATCAGGGGTTGGACTTGATGATCTTGGAGGTCTTTTCCAACCCAATCTATTCTATGATTCTATGATTCTATTCCTATGGAGAAACACAGGGGAGTATATTTGCCCAACCCTTCATACATTTTCCCTTTGGTTCCACTACAATAGCCTCTGAGAGATTTAAACTCTCTTTAGATGTAAGAGACATTTTATTTTTGGGGCTTCTCGTGCAAGGTGTCATATCTATTGCCACGGTGTCATATCTAATATTCGTAGTTAGGCCCAGGATTTACCAGGACCAAAAGGTGCTCGGTATGGTGCAGCCCTCACA
Organism: Myiozetetes cayanensis; assembly: GCF_022539395.1. NCBI lineage: Eukaryota > Metazoa > Chordata > Aves > Passeriformes > Tyrannidae > Myiozetetes > Myiozetetes cayanensis. The sequence continues at coordinate 165,520 of NW_026087965.1, forward strand.
GGGAAAAGGAAAAGATGAAAGTGAGAGGTCTGATACAAGGGTGACTCCAGATAAGGCCAGTTCCAAGGAACCAAACAAGTCAATGGAGGTTGCCCCTATCCAAAAGAGGAAATATAAGACCAAATCAGTTCGCCCAGTAGGTGATGATGGGGAGGCAGGACCCTCACAGGTAGCCAACCCGGAGCCAGAAATCATCACTGAGTCCTTATCATATGACAACCTCCGGAAATTACGGTCAGATGTCATTCGTCACTTGAATGAGCCCATACTGACCTGGATGATTCGAGTCTGGGACTCCACGGGTGATACCATAAACCTTGATGGCGGTGAAGCAAGGTTCTTGAGGTCTATTGCCCAGGATGTGGGCATTGAAGAGGCATTTGTGAGAGAATCAAAGCCCCTGTCTCTCTGGGTACGGCTGCTGGACGCTGTGAGAGAGAGGTTCGTTTACAGAGAGGCTTTGCAGGCAGACCATTTGGTGAAGAGCTGGAATACCATGGAGGAGGGGATCCGACGCCTGAGGGAAATGGCACTGTTGGAGGTTCTGTTTGGAAGGGATATGCAAGCTAATCATGATCCTGACAAGGTTAGATTTACACCATACATGTGGTGGACCTTCATACGTATGGGGCCATCTGCACACGTCAGTTACTTGACATCATTGGAGGCTGGGGAAAAGAGTGAGCCAGTGGCGTTTATAGCAAATAAACTTCGGATGTACGACAGTATGGTCCAAGGATCACTACAAGCCCGCGTTTCCTCCGTAGAGACCTCGATCAATAACCTGACTAACATAGCTACAAAATTACAAGATCAACAGGAGAAAATCCTAGAAAAGATTGAGAGAAACAGCTCCCAGGTGGCACCAGTGAGAACCGGGCGCCCCCCAGCTAGAGAGGGTAGACAGACCTCACGAACTGAGCTGTGGTATTTCCTATCTGGCCATGGAGAAGACATGAGACAGTGGGACAGGAAACCTACCCATGTCTTGGCAGCCCGAGTACAAGAGTTGAAGGACCAGAGAAAAACAAAGTCCGTGAAAGTGAGTGCAGTGCCAGTATCCCGTGGGCAGGGATCTGACCCACTAGAAGGTACCTCCCGCCGGTATTTGCAGACAGAAAGCTGTGACGAGCAGGATAGAGACCAGTATTAGAGGGGTCCTGCCTCTAACCAGGTAGAGGCACGGGACAACCGTGTCTATTGGACGGTGTGGATCCGATGGCCTGGCACATCAGACCCACAAGAATATAAAGCTTTGGTTGACACTGGCGCTCAATGTACGTTAATGCCCTCAGGACATGTGGGACCAGAGGCTATTTCCATTTCTGGGGTGACAGGAGGGTCGCAGCAGTTGACCGTGTTGGAAGCTGAAGTGAGCGTGACCGGGAAGGAGTGGCAGAAACACCCCATTGTGACTGGTCCAGATGCCCCATGTATCCTGGGCATTGACTACCTTAGGAATGGGTATTTCAAAGACCCCAAGGGACATAGATGGGCTTTTGGAATAGCTGCTGTGGAGACAGAGGCTGCTAAGCAGTTGAATTCACTACCTGGCCTCTCGGAGAACCCTTCTGCTGTGGGACTGTTGAAGGTTGAGGAACAGCGAGTGCCAATTGCCACTACAATAGTGCACCGTCGGCAGTACCGAACAAACCGAGACTCTGTGATTCCCATCCATAAGATGATCCGTGAGCTGGAGAGCCAAGGAGTGATCAGCAGGATCCACTCCCCCTTCAACAGCCCCATCTGGCCTGTGCGTAAGTCCGGCGGAGAATGGAGACTGACTGTGGACTATCGTGGCCTGAATGAAGCCACCCCGCCGCTGAGTGCTGCAGTTCCAGACATGTTGGAGCTCCAGTACGAGCTGGAGTCTAAGGCAGCGAGGTGGTACGCCACTATTGACATCGCGAATGCATTCTTCTCCATTCCCTTGGCAGCAGAGTGCAGGCCGCAGTTTGCTTTCACGTGGAGGGGCGTGCAGTACACGTGGAACCGACTGCCCCAGGGGTGGAAACACAGTCCCACCATCTGCCACGGATTGATCCAGGCTACACTAGAGAAAGGTGAAGCCCCAGAACACCTGCAGTACATTGATGACATCATTGTATGGGGGGACACAGCAGAAGAGGTCTCTGAGAAAGGAAAAAAGATCATACAGATTCTCCTGGAAGCTGGGTTTGCCATTAAAAAGAGTAAAGTCAAGGGACCTGCCCGAGAGATCCAGTTCCTGGGAGTAAAGTGGCAAGATGGACGTCGTCAAATCCCGACTGAAGTCATCGATAAAATCACAGCAATGGCCCCACCAACTAGCAAGAAGGAAACACAAGCTTTCCTGGGTGCCATAGGTTTTTGGAGAATGCATATCCCCGAGTACAGCCAGATCGTAAGCCCTCTCTATCTGGTAACCCGCAAGAAGAATGATTTCCAGTGGGGTCCTGAACAACAGCAAGCATTTGAACAGATTAAACAGGAGATTGCCCATGCTGTAGCCCTTGGGCCAGTCAGGACAGGACCAGATGTGAAGAATGTGCTCTACTCTGCATCTGGGGATAAGGGCCTCTCCTGGAGCCTCTGGCAGAAGGTGCCTGGCGAGACCCGAGGCCGCCCACTTGGATTCTGGAGCCGAAGCTACAGGGGATCGGAAACCAATTACACTCCAACAGAAAAAGAGATCCTAGCAGCTTATGAGGGAGTACAAGCTGCCTCAGAGGTGATTGGTACAGAAGAACAGCTCCTCCTGGCACCTCGGCTGCCAGTGTTGAGTTGGATGTTCAAAGGGAAGACGCCCTCTACTCATCATGCCACTGATGCCACCTGGAGCAAATGGACTGCCCTGATCACGCAGCGCGCCCGCATTGGAAACCCAAATCGCCCTGGGATCCTAGGAATCATCACGAACTGGCCGGAAGGTGAGGATTTTAGTCTAGCAGAAGAAGAAGAAGGAGAGCAGGTGGTACGGGCAGAGGAAGCCCCAGCATACAACCAACTACCAGAAGAAGACATACGCTACGCACTCTTTACTGATGGTTCCTGCCGTATTGTAGGGATGAAACGTAAATGGAAAGCAGCTGTATGGAGTCCCACACGACAAGTTGCAGAAGCTATGGAAGGAGAGGGTGAATCAAGCCAATTCGCAGAGCTCAAAGCTGTCCAGTTGGCACTGGACATTGCTGAACGAGAGAAGTGGCCAAAACTTTACCTCTACACGGACTCATGGATGGTGGCCAATGCCCTGTGGGGGTGGTTGGACAGATGGAAGAAGACCAATTGGAAACGTAGGGGAAAACCCATCTGGGCCGCTGATATATGGCGAGACATCGCTACCCGGGTAGAGAAGCTGATTGTGAGGGTCCGCCACGTAGATGCCCACGTGCCCAAAAATCGAGCCAATGAAGAACATCGCAACAATGAACGGGCAGACCGAGCTGCACAAGTTGAGGTGTCACAGGTGGACCTAGACTGGCAGCACAAAGGTGAACTGTTCTTAGCACGATGGGCTCATGATGCCGCCGGCCATCAAGGCAGAGATGCCACCTACAAATGGGCACGAGACCGAGGGGTGGATCTAACCATGGATGCTATCTCTCAGGTTATCCATGACTGTGAGACATGCGCTGCCATTAAACAGGCTAAGAGACTGAAACCCCTATGGTATGGTGGACGGTGGAATAAATACAGGTATGGGGAGGCTTGGCAGGTTGATTATATCACACTGCCACAGACCCGTCAAGGTAAGCACTATGTGCTCACCATGGTGGAAGCCACCACTGGATGGCTGGAGACGCATCCGGTGCCCCACGCCACTGCCAGAAATACCATCCTGGGCCTCGAAAAACAGGTCCTGTGGCGGCACGGCACCCCAGAGCGGATTGAGTCAGATAATGGGACACACTTCAAAAATAGTTTAGTTACCACCTGGGCGAAAGAGCATGGCATTGAGTGGGTCTATCACATACCATACCATGCAGCAGCTGCCGGGAAGGTTGAACGGTGCAATGGACTGTTGAAGACTACCCTGAAAGCATTAGGTGGAGGGACTTTCAAACACTGGGATCAACACCTAGCAAAGGCTACATGGTTAGTCAACACTAGAGGCTCCGTCAATCGAGCCGGCCCTGCCCAATCAGAGTCCCTTCACACTGTAGACGGGGACAAGGTCCCAGTGGTTCACATGAGAGGTATGTTAGGTAAAACAGTTTGGGTGAACCATGCCTCGAGCAAAGGCAAATCCATTCGTGGAGTTGTCTTTGCCCAAGGACCTGGTTGCACATGGTGGGTGATGCAAGAAGATGGAGAAACCCGGTGCATACCCCAAGGAGATATTATCTTAGGGTAAACAGGTCATAACTCTACCCATATTTGTATCTATATGTATTTGTGAATATGTACATAGTCTAGAATGATGTATGTGGAGTTAAAAAAGGTTCCATTTGATAGATGTATGGTGGCATGAGAAAAGGAAAAAAAAATTAGGGGTGGATAATGTCATAGTTCGTATTTTTAGCAAGGAATTTTTCTTTCCTTTCCTCCTGCCGTGTGTGTGTGTTCTGTGATGAGCCATTTAGTTGAACAAAGGAATCGGCTCGAGCCTTAATGGGCGAGATTAGTTGCCTTGACAACGAAGGGGGGGGTGGAGGCTGGGGGGGGAGGAGACTCTCTCTCTCGCTCTGCCGGGGTGAGAGGCTGCTGCGGGCTGCAGACACTGCCGGGCTCCTTTGTTTCTTTTCCTGTCGGAGGGGAGTTTCTGGCGGCTGCTCTTGGCTCACCTCTGGCTAACTGCAAGCCCTGCTTACAACGGACCCTAATCAGCTGAAGTTTGTGAGTTTTCTTCCATTGGGAGAACTTTCTGTTTTATTGCTGTTGTTCCCCCCCCCTCCCCCCTCCCCCCGGTGGCAGCCAAGGATCCAACAGCGCCACCTGGTGACGGGCACTGGACATTACAAGTTCTACTCCTTCAGTGATCCAACAGCGTCACCTGGTGACTATAATAGGACACTACAAGTTTTTTACACCTTCAGTGACCCAACAGCGCCACCTGGTGAATGGTACAGGACATTACAAATTTTGCATCTCCAGTGACCCGACGGCGCCCCCTGCTGACTGTGGTTGGAACAGCACCAAAGGGTGCAAGAAATTGAACTATTTTCTTTTTGCCGGTTTATCGGTTTTGTTCTTAAAGGGGATTATTGGTGGGTATAGGAGTATTACTTAGTTATTTTACTTGGGTTTTTTTTTTTTCGTGTTCCTGTTAATACACACATACCTTTTAATAAAGGGCTGTTATTTTCCCTTTTCCATAATTTGTTTTTCCTTCAATCGGAGCCTCTTAATTTTGGATTTATAATTGTTTGGAAAGAGAAGTTTGGGTCTTTTCCTCCTAATTCATCCTCAGCAAAAGACCCTTGTCTCATTTAAACTGGGACACTTCTTCTCATTGCTGAATGTCCATAAACAAGTCGTCCATGTAGCTTGTGCGTGTGCAACAGGTAGGCAAAAAGTAGCCTGTTGGAGGATAAGAATATTGCTCCTCAAAAATTACCTGAACAGGCAGGTATCCAGGTATCCATCCTTTTTTTTTCTTTTTCCTTTTTTTTTTCCCATTTTTTTCTATTTTTTTTAATTTATTTTTTCTATTTTTTTTTCCCCATATTATTACTGGTAGATTTTGACTTCCTAAAGTCTTTCAGTGCTTCAAAAAGCAGGTGCCAGGAAGTTAATAACTCCATGACTCCCCTGAAAGCAACTTTAGAAGTCGTCTGGTATCCGTGATCTCTGCTCCATATCAGCATTTTTGTAGGAGTAGGGCATCTAACTTGATTCCATGTTTCTCTTTAGCAGTAACTGCCACATCTGGATGATAGAGTCATCCTCTCTAGATAACATGGAACCCATTATTCTCTGGTGGCTCACCTGTTCCAAACAGGTGTCTCAAAAATATCTGTTGGGCCGGCCCCATCTGCGACTTCTACTGTCGCTCTCAAAAGCTACACCGGAGTTCCCGCCTCCTACAGCTAACTCTAAGCTGTCTCTCTCCGTCCTCTATTGGGACGTGAAAACCTTCTAGATTGCTTCAGGAGGTACTTATGTGAGTTACAAGCAGAGCGATAAAAAAAGCGAAGCCCAACGGTTGCTGGAATGTTGCCTTTAAGCAGCCGAGAGCCGACAAACGGTGGTTGCTAGGATACCGAGATTTTGCAACAGTCCGAGCCGAGCGGGGGAGTGAGTAGGAGTTTGCCTGCCCAGCAGTTGCGGAGGAGCCGGAACCCCGTCCACTCAAAACGAACAGCACTGCCGAGTCAGAGCATGTTCAGGGCACGGTCTCAACTCGCTCAGGGCACAACCGACGAAAGCAGAGGGACACGAACCAGGCACAGAGTGGGCTGGGGCGCTGCGTTGAGCCAGGATATCAAGAACGGGGCTGCGGAGTTTACGTACAGCAGCACACAGATTGCGTACACAGCCACGCAGTTTCCGTAGGGCTGCAGCTGGGATGCGGAGCGAGATAATGAGCACTCCGGGGGGGGAGCAGAGCAGCCCTGTAGGAAGGTTGGGAGTGGAACCGAGTAGAGCGAAGCAGGACAGAGGTTGGACGTCTTGCCCACTAGGATACGTGCGCACACTAATAACTTACGCACAGCAAAGGCAATGCCTCAGCAGCAGCGAAAAGGTCTCAGTAGTAGCGAAAGGGAGTTCAGCGGCATACGATTTCTCAGGCTGAGAAGCAGTGAATCGAATCAGGGGGCCCAGTAGCTGCCTGGTCTTCCCGGAATAATCAACAGCTTCCCAAGATCTCACCCGAGCGATTCTTCGTTTGCTTCTTGTTGTCTTGTCGAGTTCTCTTCTATCTTCCTTTGCAATCACGTTGGGGTTCACCATATATTGCAGGTCGAGGCAAGATGGTGACACGGTTTCAGGATACCAGCATGCTTCATTGCAACAGTGTATCTACCTTTATACAGTTCTGGGTGACACATGTATACACAGCATTGGTTTACCACTAACATAACAACTTATGATTGGACACACAGTCACATGTCTTAACACAATAGGTTAACATTCCTAACAGGAAACCCACTCTGTGTCACAGTCCTACTGTCCATGGTTAACCCTCTGCCAGGTGTAAGAAGTCCCATCTTCAGTATCTCAGTTTACAGAGAGCCCAGAACCAGTTGGGCTCCTCCACAAACCTGGTCCCTGCTTTTGCCATATTTTAACATAAATATTGCATTCCTCAGGGTAAGGTCCCAAGAACCAGATTTCGACCCCTCTAAGTTAACTCTTTAAATCCTTTCTCTGTTTCAAATCCACATCTTGATGTAGAGGGCAATGCCTCTGCCTCTCCTTCCTCCCCTGTCCCTTCTGAGCAGCCTGTAGCCATCGATAGTCACACCCCAGTCATGGGATTTGTCTCAAGTTTCAGTAATGGCAATAAGGTCATAGCTTTCCAGCAGCACAGTGGCTTCCAACTCCCTGTTTGTTGTCCATGCTGTATGCATTGGTGTAAAGGCACTTGAGCTGGGTTGTCAACCATGTCACCTTTCAAGAAGAAAATCCCTTAATGCCTTTGAGATATTTCCCTGGTGTTTCCCTGGTGGATTCTATTATGTCAGAGCCCCCTGGTTAATCTCCATAAGTCTTCAGGTATGCTCCAGTGAGACCAGCACATCTCAGAGTCACAGTCTGAGGGCCCTTGCTACTACCCCGTCCCTCTAACCTTGTCACAACCACAGTTTGTCAGGCAAACTTGATATTATCTTCCCCTGTCATGTCTAGTTTAAAGCTCTATCAATGAGCCCTGGTAGTTCATGACCAAAGACCCTCTTCCCCTTTTGAGGAAGGTGAATCTCATCTGATGCCTAACAGGGTTTACAGGGAAAAGCTCTCCGCTGTCCATCTCTCAGGGACGGAGTTGTGGTGATGCAAACCCCGGTGCTGGTTGCAGAGATCACATAGCACACAGGGAGTCCAGTGGTGAAGAGGCATTTATTCAACCTTCCCGCAGCTTATTAAGGCTGCTGGGAGGAAGGGAGGGGCTTGTCCACTCAGCTAACCAACAAGAGGGGATGGGAGGTTAACACCCAATAGGAAACCAGGAATCGGGGATAAACATGTGAGACAACCAATGGGGTTAGGACAGGGGTAGTGGGCTGGCTCAGTGAACAGAATCAAGATGGAGCCGTCGAGGGGAACCACATGGAGGTAGCGAGAGGTTTTATACAGTAAAGGGATTTCCCTTTAAACTGTAAGTGTTTTTTTGTGTTGACTTCAGGAAACTGTATCTGCATTGGTGTATCAGGGAATGTTGATATTTTTTGGTCTGTGTTTGGCCCAACCACCTTTGAAAGTTTTGTTCCTTGCCTGTCAAGTTCACTGATAAAGGGGGGCCTTGTCCTTGGAGAGAGAGTTTCTTGTATAAACTGTTTTAATTGGTGTTCTGTGATTGACTCATTGTCTGTAGAGGACATTTGAAGGAGAAACTGAAGAGGAGAGGATGAAGTAAAGCCCCCTGACCCAAATAGATAAGACCCCTTGAGTTAAACAGCACATGGGATAGGGAAATTCCAAAGTTCTCACGCATGCGCTGAGGGGGTACTCTTACATAACGGGGGGAAGGGCCAAAGGCCTCTAGCTGGGTGGTGCTGGCCACACCGGCCCAGGTAGATGTCACCGGCTAATTGGATAAAAATGCAGGTGGCTTGTGCTCAGGTGCTGAGATAGTTTGGACCTGGCTCCCTGCCAAATGCCCAAAAGTCATGACAGCAACCCCCTTCCCCCTCCCTTCTTCTCTTAGGGCAAAGAAAGAAAAAAAACTATAAAAAAAATTAAGAACCCAAAGTCAAGTTACTTATATAAAAATATATATATTTACGTAAATTACAGTTCTATACAGTTAAGATGCTATAATGGCCAGTCTTCGCGAGCGAAGATCCGGGGAAGGTCTTTACACCTTCCAGCCTGCGCATTGGATTTTTTAGGTGAGACACAGTGTGCGCGGAACTGAGCCCACCCTTTAATCCTAAGGTTCATCTGCCGGGGCCAAGCGATCTTGGACGGTGGCAGCGAGGTCCTTAGGACGTAGGTGGGTTGCCTTTAAGGGCTAACGAGCCCCACCTGCCCGGGAGTTAAGATGCTATATACACAGTAAAAGGGAATCCACCCCCCGAAGGGATAGGGAAAGGGGAAAAAAACAGGACAAAAGGGGACAAAAAGGGACACCGAACAGGTATACGCTATCAAACTCAAGAATTATACTAACAACTAACAAAACAGATCTCACCACATCCCTTAGAAAAGCAGGATTGGCAGACACGACCAGCACTCTCCGAACCCCCACGTGGCAGGTCAGTGGACGCTGCAGGCCTCAGCCTTAGATAAGCGAGACCAACGCTAGGACCCATTGTTCCCAAACCTCGCCGGAAGAGAGCGAAGTCTCTAATCTCCAACTTATTTATACTCTGATTTATGTAAAAAACATATGGAATACTGGGTACATGGCCACTTCCTTGGTTACAAACTGGTCACCAGGAAGGTCTAGACCAAAACCATCACATTCTCCACCCCTTATTCCATACTATTTTTACGTAACACCTATATTTCACATTCGCTTATATCCCACGCATATATACACATATACATATATATATATAGTCCTTGTTCATTCTTTAGAGCATTCATCTTGTTGTAGAAGAATCAGCATCAGGATTAGCTTGGTTCAGATTCTTGGGCCTTTGGTGACAATTACAGTTCTGGTTTTAGGGCTGGTTCTCTGGTCTGGGTTGGTTTATCACTGGATACCGGTATCAATTGTTCAGGCCTTTCTCATCTGGTGACTGGTTTCCTGCAAAACACAACTCAAAGCACATGATTAGTCTTTCCCCAAGGTTAAATTTCCTTGAGGCATACACTTGATCTCTCCATCCTTTCTCATTACCCACCAGGTATTTCCGGGTCCTTGAGCGAAAACAATCCCACGAATGGGTTTGTCTTGACCTGAAGGAGGAGTAATCCAAACAGTCTTCCCTAACATACCTCTCAAATGGATCGCTGGAACTTTGTCTCCATCTACAGTGTGGAGGGATTCTGCTTGGGCAGGACCAGCTCGATTGACAGAGCCTCTAGTGTTAACTAGCCAGGTGACCTTGGCTGAGTGCTTGTCCCAGTTCTTGAAAGTTCCCTCACCTAGTGCCTTCAGAGTTGTTTTTAACAGTCCATTACACCTTTCAATTTTCCCAGCAGCGAGTGCATGATATGGAATGTGATACACCCATTCAATACCATGCTCCCGTGCCCAAGTGGCCACCAGATTATTCTTGAAATGAGTCCCGTTGTCTGACTCAATTCGTTCTGGAGTGCCATGTCTCCACAGGACTTGCTTCTCGAGACCTAGAATGGTATTCTGGGCTGTTGCATGTGGTACCGAATATGCCTCTAACCATCCAGTAGTTGCTTCCACCATGGTAAGCACATAGTGTTTACCTTGGCGTGTCTGTGGCAATGTGATGTAATCGACCTGCCATGCTTCTCTGTATCTATACTTTTCCTAGCATCCACTATACCATAGGGGCTTCAACCTTTTGGCCTGTTTAATGGCAGTTTGTTTGTCTGTTATGAGCGTGTTCCTCATTAGCTCGATCCTTGGGCACATGGGCATCTACATGGCGGACTCTCATATTCAGATTTTTCACTCTGGCAGCAATGTCTTGCCACAAATCGGTAGCCCAGATGGGTTTTCCTCTACGTCTCCAATTCATTTTCTTCCACCTGTCTAGCCATCCCCATAGGGCATTGGCTATCATCCACGAATCAGTGTAGAGGTAGAGCTTTGGCCATCCTTCTCTTTCTGCAATGTCTAAGGTCAATTGGACAACTTTGAGTTCTGCAAACTGACTTGATTGGCCTTCACCTTCAGTGGTTTCCGCCACCTGTTGGGTGGGACTCCACACAGCTGCTTTCCACTTCCGGCTCCTTCCTACAATGCGGCAAGAACCGTCAGTGAAAAGGGCATAGCGTGTCTCTTCATCTGGCAGCTGATTATATGGCGGAGCTTCTTCAGCTCAACTCACTGGTTCTTCTTCTTCTTCATCCGCCAGACTGAAGCTCCCACCTTCAGGTCAATTGGTTATAATTTCCAAAATTCCAGGGTGATTCGATTTTCCCATTCGGACACGTTGCGTAATCAAAGCCATCCACTTGCTCCACGTGGCATTGGTGGCATGATGTGTAGAGAGCACCTTACCCTTGAACATCCAGCTGAGCACTGGTAATCGGGGTGCCAGGAAGAGTTGTGTTTTGGTACCAATCACTTCTGAGGCTACTTGTATGCCTTCATATGCCGCTAAGATTTCTTTTTCCATAGGGGTGTAGTTGGCCTCAGATCCTCTGTAGCTTCGGCTCCAGAAACCAAGTGGTCGCCCTCGCGTCTCGCCAGGCACTTTTTGCCAGAGGCTCCAGGAGGGAACTTTATCTCCAGCTGTAGAGTAAAGTACATTCTTTACATCTGGTCCCATCCTGACTGGGCCAAGAGCCACGGCATGTGCAATCTCTTGCTTGATTTGCCTGAAAACCTGTTGTTGTTCAGGACCCCACTGGAAGTTGTTCTTTTTACGGGTCACAAAGTAAAGAGGGTTCACAATTTGGCTGTACTCAGGGATGTGCATCCTCCAGAAGCCTATGGTTCCCAGAAAAGCTTGGGTTTCTTTCTTGTTTGTTTGTGGAGACATTGCTACGATCTTATTGATGATGTCTGTTGGAATCTGACGACGTCCATCTTGCCATTTCACCCCTAGGAACTGGATTTCTCTGGCAGGTCCCTTGACTTTATTTCTCTTGATAGGAAAACTGGCCTCGAGGAGAATCTGGATGATCTTTTGTCCTTTTTCAAAAACTTTTTCTGCTGTGTCCCCCCATACAATGATGTCATCGATGTACTGCAGGTGCTCTGGGGTCTTACCCTTCTCTAGGGTGGCCTGGATCAGCTCATGGCAAATGGTTGGACTGTGCTTCCACCCCTGGAGCAGTCGATTCCAGGTGTACTGCACACCCCTCCAGGTGAAAGCAAACTGTGACCTGCACTCTGCTGCCAAGGGAATGGAGAAAAATACATTAGTAATATCAATAGTGGCGTAACACTTTGTTGTCTTGGACTCCAACTCATACTGGAGCTCCAACATGTCTGGCACAGCAGTACTCAATGGTGGCGTGACTTCATTCAAACCATGATAGTCCACTGTCAGTCTCCATTCTCCATCGGATTTACGTACAGGTCAGATAGGGCTATTGAAGGGTGAGTGTGTTCTGCTGACCACCCCTTGACTCTCTAACTTCCTGATCATCTTGTGAATGGGGATCACAGCATCTCGGTTTGTCCTGTACTGTCGCCTGTGTACAGTTGCAGTGGCTATTGGCACTTGCTGATCTTTGACTCGGAGTTGTCCCACAGCAGAACGGTCTTCTGAGAGGCCAGATAGGGCAGACAATTGCTTGGACTTCTCTTCAATCACTGTGGCTACACCAAAAGCCCATCGGTACTCCTTTGGGTCTTTGAAGTATCCTCTTTTAGGTAGTCCATACCAAGAATTCAAGGGGCTTCTGGCCCCGTCACAATGGAATGCTTTTGCCATTGGTCTCCTGTCAAACTCATATCGGCCTCTACCACTGACAACTCTTGAGACCCTCTGGTCACTCCAGAAATAGAAACAACCTCCATACTCTTATGTTCCAATGGCATTAAAGTACACTGGGCACCAGTATCCACTAAAGTCTGGTATCTCTGAGGATCCGATGTGCCAGGCCATCGAACCCACACAACCCAGTAAACTCTATTATCTTCCTGGTCCCTATCCTTCTCTTGGCAGAAGGCAGGGCCCCTCTATTGGTCTTGCTCAGAGTATTCATTGTTTGACTTTGACTTTGCCTTCTTAGAGGCCTTCTTGTTATTGTCAAAGTGGACCTCCATCTTTTTGTGTTTTAGAGGTTGCAGAGCGTCTGCATCAACCACGTAGACAACCTTTTTGTTGTTTTCCTTTTGTTTTAACTCTCTTACTCTGGCCTCGAGTTTGGAAGTGGGTTCACCATCCCACTTCTTCATGTTTTCTCCCTTGCTGCGCAGATAGGACCACAGTTGATTACGTGGTCTCCGTCTGGGGTTTCTTCTCCTTTTGCGTGCTAAGAAAGGAGACCGTGAACGAGGTCGGGACCAAGATCGAGGTCGAAATCATGGTCGAAACCATTTTATTGGTCTGCCTCTATAGTCTCTATAGTCTCTATAGACTCTATCATCTCTGTCCCTGTAGTCGTCTTCATATCTGAAATATTCATAGGGCCTCACCATTGCTTCCCTAGGATGGGTAGGTTGGTGTCGGGCATCGAAGGACCTTTCCAAATTTTCTGCTATGGTCTGTATCCATGAACACATGGTGTCCACAGTTGGTTCATCTGTTTTTGGATTATATACTGCTATTAAGCAGTTGAGGTATGATGCAGGGGCACCTCTAATCACTTGCCTCCACATTGGCTCAGTACATGAAATCTTCTCTGGTTCTAAACAGTCATAATAATCTGAGTTGCAATAAATGAGTTTCAGCATAGCTAATTCCCGTAAGTATTTAACGCCTTCTTCTGCACTCGTCCACTTTTTCGGAGAACTCATTAAGTATTCTTTAAATGGATATTTTTCCCTCACAGCATGGAGGATTCGGAGCCAGAGACTGAGATTGTATGTCTCTCTTGCGATTTCTTGTTCTATTTCACCGTCTTGAGCGAGGGATCCTAGTTACTGTGCTTCTTGACCCTCTAACAAGTGGTTTCTGGATCCATTATCCCAACATCATACCAGCCAGGTGAGAATTTGTTCACCAGGTCGGCGGCTGTAATCCCGTCATAGATCCCGGAGCTCTGCTGGGGTCATTGTTCCCAGTACCTCACTCGTTCGCACAACTGCTGCTCCGGAATAAGGGTCTCTCCTCCGTGGAACCATTTCCACTTCCCTTCTGACGCTTCTACGTGGAACTGCTTTCTCTCTCTCTCTGCCTCTCTCACGTGGAGGCAGAGACTGAGCATGTAGCGGGGATAGACGTCTACTCTGTTGTCTAAGCCCACGAGGTGGAGGTAGCAAGTAGTCCTTCAGACTTTGGGATGAAGGTCTCAACCATTCTTCTGTATCCTCCGCTGGAAAGCCAGGAAGAGAATATTTGGGTGCCAACCTTGTCTTTGGTGGTTTATGGGCCATCTGTGCTGCCGCTCCTTCTTCCTTAATAGAGATGGCACTGACTTTGGGTTGAGTCTGTGTTCCATACTCAGTTTAACAGAGACAGCGCTGATTTCAGGTTGAATCTGGATCCTGATGTCTGTGGACTCAATAGGGGCATCATTTGTTTCAGGTGACATAGTTTGACTTTCTACCTCTGCCCTAGGCTTTTGATAGTGATCTATGGCAGCTCTATAAGCTGTCGCTAGACCCCAGTATAAAGCAAGGAACTGTGTATTTGGGTCATCGTATGAAAGACACCCTTTGGCTAAACAACGTGCCATCACAGGTGCTTTCAAGCTTCACATGAAGGACAACGTTTCCTTTTGTGGGGACGCCCGCTATCTTGTGAACCTGCCAATACTCTGAGGATGTAGCCTCTGCTATGGGGAATTCTGGTTATTCTGGGGTTGGTAAGAGAACCTCGTAAAACACACCTGCATGAGTGGGGGTTTCCCTGAGGGCTTATTTCACTCCTCTCCTTTCCTGTCTCTCAGGTTCCCATTTACTTAGCCACTTTTGTAATGAATATTGGACCTATTGTTGAGCTTTCAGCAGTGTCTTGGTTTTCAATCTCTGCATCCTTTGAACTCACCCTGTTACAGTTGGTTTTTCCTCTAAAGATCTTGCTTCCAAAGTGTGTAGTCCGTGCTGTCCCTCACAGATGCCAACAAGCCTGGTGCTGTGTAGGCCATCCTGATTATCAAAAAAGCCAAAGTTTTGGTGGTGACACCATCCACAGAGCCAGGTATTTATAGACTGTGTCTGTTTTTTTCAGTGTCTCTGTCTGCAACTGGAAGTATAGAGGAGAAAATTATCTGTGCTCCAGAATCCTTTACTAACCATCCCAAGGCCCCAAAGTCTCTTTTCATCACCCTTGGACTACATGTTGCAATTTCATTGCCACCCACATGGAAGACCAGTAATGGATAGTAGTCCGAGGGTTGTATCAGGCTAGGAAGTTTCTTGGTGACATCCTGTATTCATGCTTAATTAGTTGCTGCTACTTTTGGTCTGTGTTTGGCCCAGCCACCTGTGAGAGTCTGTTCTTTTCCTGCTAAGTTATGTGAAAACGAGCACTGATAAATGAGAACTTTGTCCTTGAAGGAGACATCTTGTATAAACTGAAAGTAATTGTGGCCAGGCGACCAGGAGGGTCGTCGGCCCTCCAAGGGCATTTGAAGGAGAAAGTGAAGAGGAGGATGATGAAGCCCTCAGACTCATTTAGAAAAGACCCCCCTAGGTGTAGCATGCAAGTGCAGGAAAATTCCAATGTGCACACACATGCGCCGAAGGGGTACCACTTACATAATGGGGGGAGGGACTGAAGGCCTCTAGTTGAGTGGTCCTGGCTGCACCTGCCCAGGTAGAAGTCATAGGTTAATTGTACAAAAAGCAGGTAGCTCTTGCTGGGAGTAAACTCAAGCTTCACATGGAAGACAACGTTGTCTTTGCGGGGACACCTGCTATCATGTGAGCCTGCCAATGCTCTGAGGATGCAGCTTCTACTATGGGTAATTTTAAGCATTCTGGAGTCGGTAAGACAACCTTGTAAGTAACACCTGAATGAGTGGAGGGTTGTCTTGGGGGCTTGTTTCCCTTCTCTTTCCTGTCTCGTGGTTTCTTGTTCTGTTGACTACTTCTTTGTAATAAATGTTTTGTTGAGCTTTCAGTGGTGTACTGGTTTCAGTTTTGGCATTCTCCCTGCTACACATCCTTAACCCGAGCCCCAGGGAGGCAGTAGACTTCCCTAACAGGAGGGTCTATCTGGCATAATGGACCTTCTGTTCCCCTTAGAAGCGAATCACCCACAACTACAACCAACCCATCTTTTCTTCCTTATGGGATGGTTGTGATACAGGGGGTAAGCCTTTCTGACCTTGGCAACACCTCTGGTGTAGATGGACCCTTCATCCTCATCATTCATTGACTGGTCTTCCACATCCAGAGCCTTGCACCTATTGTACAGAAGTATCTGGGAGGGTAAGGTGAGCAAGGAGGGGTTTTGCCTTCCACCCTGAGTGAGGACTTGGCTCCATTCACTCCTTTCTTTTGAACTACTGCCTTCTGCCTGCTGGGGGGAGCATGGTTCCACCAGTCTCTTTCCTACTCAGACTCCCTGATACTCCTTAACCTTTCTACTTCCTTTTTTAGCTCTACCACCAGGTTGAGGAGATCATCCACCTGGTCACACCTCACCCAGCTATTGCCTCTACTGCCATCTGATACCAGTGCCAGACTCTGACTCTCCCTGAAGCCTGAGACCTGGACAGTTGCATGTTTTCATGGGAGCTCTTTCTGAGTCACCACATCCCTTCTGGCAAAGGACACAGCTTTCTGCTGGGTGGATACCATTGCTGAGCTCCTTCCAAGAGGGTGATGACCACCAATTGAGCTCACCTCATGAACTGGTAGGGTGATGATGCCCTTCCTGCATGTCCTTCTGCACAAACTGCTATGCCATGACCTGGCTGACGCACCACACTGTTTGCTCATCCTGTTTGTTCCCATTCTTTATAGGCAGGGGGTGGTGGTGGTGGTGAGTGGGGGCATGGTTGCTCTGTGCTGCCCTGTGGCATCTTCCTGCCTAAGGAGAAGCCCTTGTGTGCTGGGATCTGTCGTTCCACTGTGGTATGGACTGGCCTCGGAGCAACTTTTCTCAGAGAATAAGTTATCCTTGGGTCACAATTCCTTCAGAGGTATACCTGCTGCATCATGGACATAACCACAGCCACAGATGCTTTGAGATGTACCTACTTTGGCTGGAATGAACCCACATCCACAGACACTTTGGGGTGTCCTGTTCCCATGTGGACTCATCCACAGGCCACAGTCCCTTCAACTGAAGTTCACGCTGAAGTTCCAACCTGTCCATTACAGCAGCACAGAAACAGCAGTGATGGCCTGGCCACCTGCCAGCACAGGGACATTATCATTGCTGTTATCTGAATGCTCCCAGGCACAACACAGTGAGGTGATGAGCAGCACAGCACTACAGCAGCAGCAAAAGCAAAAGGTGGCCACTAACAAGCACTAGGCTCTAATATACAGTCAGGTAAGTGAGCCACGGCAAGCACAGGAGCCTGCTCATTACCAGCTAAACAGCACTAACAGCTTTAAATTCAATCTGGCACATCCCAATCAAATCTGTCATTATCTGGAACCCTTCGAGCCCCATGTTAGGTGCCAAAAAAGACTGTTTTGGTTTAACCCTAGCTGGTAACTAAGCCCCACACAGCTGCCCCATTACTCCCTCCTGGTGGGATGGGGGAGAGAATCAGAAGGATAAAAGTAAGAAAATATGTGGATAAAGACAGTTTAATAGGGAAAGCAAAATTTGCATGCAAGCAAAACAAAACAAGGAATTCAGACACAGAATCACAAAATCAAAAAATGAGTAAGGTTGGAAGGGACCACTGGAGGACATCTAGTCCAACTTCCCTGCTCAAGTAGGGTCCCCCAGAGCACCTTACTCAGGATTGTGTCCAGATGACTTTTGAATATCTCCAGGAAAGGAGGCTCCACAACCAATCTGGGAAACTTGTTCCAGTTCTTCATTATCTGCACAGTAAATAAGTTCTTCCTTGTGTTCAGATGGAACTTCCTGTTTTTCAGTTTGTGCCCACTGCCTCTTGTAGTGTTGCTTGGTGCCACCAAGCAGAGCCTGGTCCATCCTCTCTACACCCTCCCTGCAGATACTTATAGACACTGATAAAGTCCCCTCTCAGTTGTTTCTTCTCCAGACTAAATAGGCCCAGTTCCTTCAGCCTTTCTTCATAAGAGAGTTGCTCCAGTCCCTTAATCATCTTTGTAGCCCTCTGCTGGACCCGTTCCAGGAACTCCATGTCTCTCTTGTCCTGAAGAGCCCAGAACTGGACACAGCACTCCAGATGTGCCTCACCAGGGCTGAGTAGAGGGGCAGGATCACCTCCCTGACCTGTTGGCGATGCTCTTACTAATGCACCCCAGCATCCCATTAGCCTTCTTGGCCCCCAGGGCACACTGCTGTCTCCTGCCTGCCTTGCCAGGACCCCCAGGTCCTTCTCCGCAGAGCTGCTCTCCAGTAGGTCGGTCCCCAGCTTGTATTGGTGCCTGGGGTTATTCTTTCCCTGGTGCAGGACCCTTCACTTGCCTTTGTTGAACTTCAGGTGGTTCTTCTCTGCCCACCTCTCCAACCTGTCCTTCTGAAGGGCAGCACAGCCCTCTGGGGTATCAGCCATGCCTCCCAGCTTTGTGTCATCAGTGAACTTGATGAGGAGGCATCTACTCCTTTGTCCAAGTCAGTGATGAACAAGTTAAACAATATTGGGCCCAGTATAGAACCTTGGGGGATGCCACTAATGAAAGCCTCCAACTAGACCCTGTGCCACTGATCATGACCCTCTTGGATCTGCTGTTCAACCAGTTCTCAATCCACCTCATTGTCCACTCATCCAGCCCACACTTCCTGAGTGCCCAGGAGGATGAGAGACAGTGTTTAAAGCCTTGCTGCAGTCCAGATAGATAACATCCATTGCTCTCCCTTCATCCCTCCAGGTAATTGTTTCATCAGAGAAGGCAATCAGGTTGGTCAAACATGATTTCCCTTTAGTGAATCCATGCTGACTACACCTGATCACCTTCTTGTCCTCCATGTGGTTAGAGATGGTCTCCAGAATGAGGTGCTCTATCACCCTTCCAGGGATTGAAGTGAGCTTGACTGGTCAGTTCTGGGTCCTCCTTCTTGCCCTTTTTGAAGAGTGGGGTGATATTTGCTTTCTTCCAGTCCTCTTGATAGCTACAACCTTTCAAAGATGATTATGAATGACCTTGCTATGGTGTTCACCAGCTCTCTCAGGACTTGTGGGTGCATCCCGGCAGGGCCCATAGACTTGTGGATGTCAAGTTTGACCAAGTGCTCTAACCCAATCTTCCTTGACCAAGGGAAGGTCTTCCTTCCACCATTCCTTTACCCTGGTCTCCTGGATCAGAGATTCCTGAGGGCCGGTCTTGCCAGTGCAGGAAGGATATTGAGGTGCTGGAACAGGTCCAGAGAAGAGCAACCAGGCTGGTGAAAGGACTTGAGCACAAGTCCTATGAGGAGAGGCTGAGGGAGCTGGGGTTGTAGCCAGATGGGGGTTGGTCTCTTCTCCCAGGCAACTACCAGTAAGACAAGAGAGCACGGTCTTAAGCTCTGCCAGGAGAGGTTTAGGTTAGATATTAGGAAGAAATTCTTTACAGAGAGGGTAATCAGGCATTGGAATGGGCTGCCCAGGGAGGTGGTGGATTCTCCGTCCATGGAGGTATTTAAGAAGAGACAGGATGTGGCACTTAGTGCCATAGTCTAGTAACGACGGTGGTAGTGGATCAAGGGTTGGACTTGATGATCTCGGAGGTCCTTTCCAACCCATCTGATTCTATGATTCTATGACTGATGCAAAGAAGGTGTTCAGTAACTGCCTTCTCTGCACCCTCTGTCACCAGGGTCCCCTTCCAGTTAGGAACAGTCCCATGTTATCCTTAATCCTTAGTTTTCCTTTTGTTGTTGATGTATTTGAAGAAACCCTTCTTGCTGTCCTTGACATCCTTGGACAGATTTAATTCCAGATGGGCCTTGGCCTTCCTTGTCTCATTTCCACTTTGACAACCTCTCTATATTCATTCCACATAGTCTGACCCC